>NC_088408.1:51805186-52068205 GCF_034236695.1 Oncorhynchus nerka | reverse complement strand
TACAGTTAGTTTTCGTTTAGTCAAAACCCCTCGTGCTCTACAGTTCCCGGCACCCTAGTGCGCATGTGCATTTCCTATTAGGTGTAGTAACGTAACACTGCCGTAATACATTACTGCTTAGTAACAGCATAGTAACTAATATAAACAGATGTAGATCCCAGATACTGCATAGATGTAGATCCCAGATCCCAGATACTATGAGGACCCCCATAGTGTTTAACTCCCAGAGAACAAGGTAAATATGTTAAGGAACTACTAATGCAATATCTGAACAATGCATTCTTTTAAAAAATTCAACTACTGGGTTGAAGCAGACTTTTCAGAGCCCAGCACAAATCCATGGGATTATTCTGCTCGAAGATGGAGTTTGTGTCCTAATAACTAACCCAGGTAATGTCCTTTTTCTTTCCTTTTATCTAGGACATATTAAAGTGTTTGTTTGTTTTACTGTCTGTTACCTCCTTAACCAGCTCAACTCACAGGTCAAGCTTTTGAGGTGCCCTTCGCTGTCGAATAGGATATCTCCGCTCCTCCCGGGCTTCCTGTGGTGGGCCAGGTTCAGGTGGAAGGTCAAGCTCTGTCTCTCCCGTACGTCCACAGTCAGGAGAATAGTCCTGGGTGTCGTTATTGTTCTTGTCCTCTCAGCATGTCTCTGCTGGGGCGTTGGACCGTAGCAGATGATCCACATGAACGTTGACCTGGCGATGACCAATTTGGACTTGGTAAGGTCCTCTGCGTTGCAAGATCACACCTGAGTTCCACAGGCGCTTGGGGTGTCTGAAATCACGTACCATCACCCTCTCTCCCTCTTTGAATTCTCTGACAGTCTTTGAGTGTCTGTCATGAGCTTTCTTCTGCTGTAGCTGGTGCTTTGCCACATTGATTGACAAGTCTGGTTTCAACAATGTCAGGCGGGTACGTGGTTGGCGTTTCAGAAACAGTTCAGCTGGTGTACATTCCGTTACTGTGTGTGGTGCGTTACGGTAAGTAAACAGGAACCGGGGAAGCCTTTGGTGGGTGGGCATAGACTGAACCTCGAGTCTAGTCCGGGCCTTCTTAAAGGTTTGCACGGCTCTCTCCGCTGCTCCGTTTGATGCCGGATGGTAAGGTGGTGACAGGATGTCCCTTACTCCGTTGTTCTTGAGAAACATTTCAAAATCATTTGACGTGAAAGGAGGGCCATTGTCCGACAAGAGCTCCTTGACTAGTCCAAAGGATGAAAACAGGTGTCTGAGAGGATTGATGGTCTTCTCAGCTGTGGTCAGTTGAGTAGGGAACACTTCCATCCACTTGGAATGGACATTTGGACATTGACGACAACAAGGAAATGTTGCTTGTCAATCTCGGCGTAATCCACATGGATGCGTTCCCAAGGTGTAGCAGCCCAGGACCATGGATGAAGAGGTGCAGCAGCAGGCTTGTTGTGAACAGCTTC
This sequence comes from Oncorhynchus nerka, assembly GCF_034236695.1. Lineage (NCBI taxonomy): Eukaryota > Metazoa > Chordata > Actinopteri > Salmoniformes > Salmonidae > Oncorhynchus > Oncorhynchus nerka. The sequence goes on along the minus strand of NC_088408.1, from coordinate 52,066,770 downwards.
ACAAGGTGAGCAGTGGCCTACATGCTGTTGAATGTCCTGATCCAATCCAGGCCACCACAGATAACTGTGAGCGAGTGCTTTCATTCGAGTGATCCATGGATGTCCCTCATGCAGGTCAGATAGCAGTCTCCTCTGGAATTTGTGAGGTACCACCACCCTTGATCCCCACAGAACACATCCTTGATCAGTGGACAACTGGTCTTTCTTGTCAATGAATGGACGAAGGTTATCTTCATTTACGAAGGTTGGCCAACCGCCTAATGTTAAGTCCAAGACTTTGGAAAGCACTGAGACTTTCCTTGTTTCCTCTGCTATGTCTGAAGCAGATATGGGCAGTTCGTTGATGAGAGAGAGATCTGGAAGACTGCTCTATCATCTTCACAGTCGGAGTCACTCTTGCATGGTAGTCTTGAAAGTGCATCGGCATTTGCGTGATCACTGGATCGTCTGTACTCAATCTCGTAGTCGTAGGCTAACAATGTCAGAGCCCAACGTTGCATTCGAAGTGCAGCAAGGGTTGGTATAGCTGATATTGGTCCAAGGATGGCCAACAAAGGCTTGTGATCTGTCAGCAGTTGGAACTTCCTTCCATAGAGGTATTTGTGAAACTTCTTCACTCCGAATATTATGCTCAGGGCTTCCTTCTCAATTTGAGCATAATTTTTCTCACTTGGTGACAGAGTCCGTGATGCAAATGCAATAGGGTGTTCTTCACCTGACGGTAGAACATGTGAGATGACGGCTCCTACTCCGTATGGAGATGCATCACACGCGAGTCTCAGCTTCATCTCTGTGTTGTAGTGGGCAAGCCACTTGCTCTTTAGCAGGCGCTGTTTGCAAGTCTTGAATGCTTCTTCGCATTGTGGGGACCATTTCCACTTTGTATCGGCCTGCAGCAGTTGGTGAAGCGGATGCAACAATCTGGACAAGTTTGCCAGAAACTTTCCGTAATAGTTCAGGAGCCCCAAAAATGACCTCAGCTCTGAGATATTTGTGGGTGCTGGTGAGTTTACGATGGCTTCCACCTTGCTGTTGGTTGGGTGCAGGCCTTGTGCATCAATCTTGTATCTGAGATACTCCACTGAGTCCTGGAGGAACTCACACTTGCTGCGTTTCATTCTCACTCCGTATTTCTCCAGTCTTGACATCACTTTGCCCAGCACTACAAGGTGCTCTCCAATGGTTGGTGCTGACACGAGGATGTCGTCCATGAAGCACACAACATTGTCTATACCGTCCAAGATCTAATCCATTGTGTGTTGGAATATCGCTGGAGCTGTCGAGATTCCATAGGCCAAGCGATTGAATCTGAATAGCCCCTTGTGTGTATTGATGGTCAGATACTGTTCTGACTCCGGATCCAGCTTCAGTTGCTGATAAGCGAATGCCAGGTCCAGCTTACTGAAAACCTTCCCACCAGCTAGAGTGGCAAACAGATCTTCAGCTTTTGGTAGTGGATATTCCTTTACTGTGATTTACTGTGAGCTTGTAGTCACCGCACATTCTGACAGTCTTGTCTTTCTTTGGGACTACAACAATCGGAGCGGCCCAGCCGCTCCTCGCTACTTTCGTGATTATGTTATTCTTCTGTAGGCGGTCAATTTCCTTCTCTACTGCTTCCTTAAGAGCATAGGGAACTGGACGTGGTTTGTGAAAGATAGGCTTGGTTCCTTCTTGCACACTGACTTTTGCTGTGAAGTCTTGTATTTCACCGTAGCCATCTTTGAAAAGTTATTTGTGCGTCTCCAGGATGTTAGTGAGTGTAGCCTGTACTCCATCCATCCTCCATCTACTCCAAACTCACTGGTTTGTCATTTCTCAGACTGAAGATTTCTCCCCAGTTCAACTTGATCTTTTGTAGCCAGTTTCTGCCTAGCAAGGCTGATTGTTCTCCTTTAACAATGACAAGCGGTAGCGTCTACTCCATCCCCTCATACCGGACTGGTACCTGGATCTGCCCTAACACAGGAAGTGTCACCAGTGTATGAAGAAATGATGGACGCGGGCTGAAGAGGGCACTCTTTCAGTTTTTCTTTGAGATACAGATGCTCCGGTGTCCAGCTGCATTTTTACTGGTTTTCCCGCTAAATCCATGTTGAGATAGATTCCATCGTTTTGTTGTTGAGCTGTGTACACTGTGAACAGTTCCACTACTGTTTCAGTTGTACCTTCCTCTTCTTGTGCTGCGTCTGACACTTTGTGCGCTCTTGCTGTGCGTTTCGAGGCTTTACACACTCTCTGTAAATGTCCGACCTTTCCACAATTGTGGCACTTTTGATTTTGGAATCGACATTCACTGTGCTGATGATTATCTCCCCCACATTTGTAGCAACTTGGCTTAGACCTTTGAGATGTGGGCTGCTTTGTTCTTGTGTAACCTTGAGGATGGGACTGAGAAAAGTGTGACTTTTGTGAGCCTTTTTCACCATGTGCATCACTGACCTTGTGAACACCTTTCTGACGTTCTGCATGTCCCGATAGCTTAATAGTATCCCTGTGGGCAAGCTCGAGTCCAAGTGCTATATCACCGGCTTTCTTAAAGGTCAGGTCCTTCTCTGACAGAAGCCTTCTGTGATATGCTTCACCTGTGAGACCAAATACAAACTTGTCTCGGAGAGCTTCATCAGGAAATTGTGCAAACTCACATGTACTTGCGAGCCTTTTCAAAGCAAGGATGTAGTCAGCCACGGTTTCCCCTTGACTCTGGTGACGTTGGTCAAATCTGAAACGTTCTGCAATGAGAATTGGCTTAGGCTTGAAATACCTTGAAAGAGTTTCAGTCAGTTCTGCATAGTTCAACTCCACTGCTTTTATTGGTTCAATGAGACCTTTCAGCAATCCATACTCAGTTGGACCCAAAACACTGAGAAATACGTCTGCTTTCTTTTCATCTTTGATTTCATTTGCAGCCAGCCAATGCTCAAAACACTCCAAATAGGAATTAAAATCCTCGTTTGTAGCCTCAAACTCTGGTACTCGACCAATGGTTGCCATTTTCACAGTTAATTGTTCAGTTTCCTTATTCCTTGTATTCCTTAATTTTCTGAATTTGTATCTAATTCTTCACTTCAGAAGTTTCTGCAATTACTTCATTCACTGCACTCATTTGTAATAATGTACACACCGTGTTACGTTCCTTCTTCCTTTTTTTTTCTTGACAATATTTCTCCACTGAGATCGCCTAATTTCAATGGGTTCAATGACAGTTTTTTTTATTTAACCACCAGAGGGGAGTGTCGCTATTCTGGACTCCAATAGTCTTGCTACTTGGCAGCTCCTGAATACTGTACCTACTAGCAGTGCTTAGCCTTCTCTACTGGCGGAAGAAAATAAAAAATAACTGACGAATTACATAATTATTTTGAGTTTCATTACTCACGCAACATTTTTCCCTTCAAGCAATGTCCGTTTATGTAGTTTAATCACCTTGCCGCCACTGTAATATTTGTGTTTTGGAGAAATGACCAGGCAGGAGACGGGAGTACAGTTAGTTTTCCTTTAGTCAAAACCCCTCGTGCTCTACAGTTCCCGGCACCCTAGTGCTCATGTGCATTAGGTGTATTAACGTAAAACTGCCGTAATACATTACTGCTTAGTAACAGCACAGTAACTAATATAAACAGATGTAGATCCCAGATACTACACTATCCAGGTCTGTGTCCAAACAATTCGAGCTTCTACCTCTAAAAATCCACCTCTCCAGAAACAAGTCTCTCACAGTTGCCGCTTGTTATAGACCACCTTCAGCCCCCAGCGGTGCCCTGGACACCATTTGTGAATTGATTTTCCACCATCTATCTTCAGAGCTCGTACTGTTAGGTGACCTAAACTGGGACATGCTTAACACCCCGGCTGTCCTACAATCAAAGATTGATGCCCTCAATCTCACACAAATTATCAATGAACCTACCAGGTACAACCCCAAATCCGTAAACACGGGCACCCTCATAGATATCATCCTGACCAACCTGCCCTCTAAATACCAGGATCTCAGCGATCACTGCCTCATTGCCTGCGTCCGTAATGGGTCTGTCAAACGCTCCCTAAAACAATTCAGCGTACAGGCCTTTCTAATCGACCTGGTCTGGGTATCCTGGAAGGATATTGAACTCATTCCGTCAGTAGAGGATGCCTGGTTATTCTTTAAAAAGTGCTTTCCTCACCATCTTAAATAAGCATGCCCCATTCAAACAATTTAGAACCGGGAACAGATATATCCCTTGGTTCACTCCAGACCTGACTGCCTTTGACCAGCAAAAAAATACATCCTGTGGCGTACTGCATTAGCATCGAATAGCCTCCGCGATATGCAACCTTTCAGGGAAGTTAGGAACCAATATACACAGGCAGTTAGGAAAGCTAAGGCTAGCTTTTTCAAACAGAAATTTGCATCCTGTAGCACAAACTCAAAAAAGTTTTGGGACACTGTAAAGTCCATGGAGAATAAGAGCACCTCCTCCCAGCTGCCCACTGCACTGAGGCTAGGAAACACTGTCACCACGGTAAATCCATGATAATTGAGAATTTCAATAAGCATTTGTCTATGGCTGGCCAATGCTTTCCACCTGGCTACCCCTACGCCGTTCAACAGCCCTGCACCCACCACAGCAACTTGCCCAAACCTCCCCCATTTCTCCTTCACCCAAATCCAGATAGCTGATGTTCAGAAAGAGTTGCAAATTCTGGACACCTACAAATCAGCAGGGCTAGACAACCTGGACCCTCTCTTGTAAAAGTATCCGCTGCAATTGTTGCAACCCCCATACTAAACAAAGACAAAAAAAAAGGAAATAAAGGTCAGAACGTGACAATTACTAGCCTGTTCAACCTCTCTTTCATATCATCTGAGATCCCCAAAGATTGGAAAGCTGATGCGGTCACTCTAGACCCAAACTGTTACAGACCTATATCTATCCTACCCTGTCTTTCTAAGGTCTTCGAAAGCCAAGGTAACAAACAGATCACCGACCATTTCGAATCCCACCGTACCTTCTCCACTATGCAATCTGGTTTCCGAGCTGGTAATGGGTGAAACTCAGCCACGCTCAAGGTCCTAAACTATATCATAACCGCCATCGATAAAAGGCAATACTGTGCAGCCGTATTCATGAACCTGGCCAAGGTTTTCGACTCTGTCAATCACCACATTCTTATCGGCAGATTCAACAGCCTTGGTTTCTCAAATGACTGCCTCGCCTGATTCACCAACTACTTCTCAGACAGAGTTCAGTGTGTCAAATCGGAGGGCCTTTGTCCGGACCTCTGGCCGTCTCTATGGGGGTGCCACAGGGTTAAATTCTCGGGTCGACTCTTTTCTCTGTACATATCAATGATGTCGCTCTTTCTGCTGGTGATTCTCTGATCCACCTCTACGCAGACGACACCATTCTGTATACCTCTGGCCTTTCTTTGGACACTGTGTTAACAAACCTCCAGACGAGCTTCAATGCCATACAACTCTCCTTCCGTGGCCTCCAACTGCTCTTAAATGCAAATAAAACTAGATGCATGCTCTTCAACCATCGCTGCCCGCACCTGCCCGCCCGTCCAGCATCACTTCTCTGGAAGGTTCTGACTTAGAATATGTGGACAACTATAAATACCTAGGTGTCTGGTTAGATTGTAAACTCTCCTTCCAGACTCACATTAAGCATCTCCAATTCAAAATTAAATCTAGAATCAGCTTCCTATTTTGCAACAAAGCATCCTTCACTTATGCTGCCAAACATACCCTCATAAAATTGTCTATCCTACCGATCCTTGACATCCGCGATGTCATTTACAAAATAGCCTCCAATGCTCTACTCAGCAAATTGGATGCAGTCTATCACCGTTTTCATCCATTTTGTCACCAAATCCCCATATACTACCCACCACTGCGGCCTGTATGCCCTCATTGGCTGGCCCTCGCTTCGTATTCGTCGCCAAACCCACTGGCTCCGGGTCATCTATAAGTCTTTGCTAGGTAATGCCCCGTCTTATATCAGCTCACTGGTCACCATTGCAGCAACCACCCGTAGCACACGCTCCAGCAGGTATATTTCACTGGTCACCCCCAAAGCCAATTCCTTGCCACTACGGCCTATTTATTGCCTTACCTCCCTAATCTTACCTCATTTGCACACACTGTATACAGATTTTTTTCTACTGGGTTTATTTACTATATGTTTGTTTATTCCATGTGTAACTCTGTGTTGTTTGTGTCGCACTGCTTTGCTTTATCTTGGCCAGGTCGCAGTTGTAAATGAGAACTTGTTCTCAACTGGCCTACCTGGTTAAATAAAATAAAAAATAAAAATATAACAACAATTTGGCATCATGAAAATTTCGCATCATGAAAAGCATGATTGATTCTGCCTGCGGATCTCTCCATTAGGGATCTGCGTGGAAACCCGGTGTTACATTTCATGAAGCATGAGGGAAATTTCCGTCTGACCAAAAGATGATGAGACCTGCCCAGACCAGACCCTTACTGTGAGCTGCCCAAGAGTAGACACATCATGCGCGAACAATTGAGGGACGGCAACTGATTTCAGTAAGTCAATTTAAATGAATATGTATAAAACAAATACAAATAAATTATCAATTAAATCAAGGCGAGTAACACATAAAAAAGGTACCCATAGTCTTATAGAGAGAGGACTATTCACTAGTTTTATGAGAACTAGAGCGAGGGTGTAACGGTAACATGGAAAGCCCCGCTGACAGCTGTCTGTAGGCATTTAGAAGAAATGTCTATGCGGTCTGCATCCACTAAACATTTTTTGTATACGGGGTGTTACTTTTATGTATTGCAAGGAGTGGCAAGAGACCCGTTGACGATACATATGGTGCATAGCAAGTAACGACAAGAAAATCATTGAAGATGCACATGGGGTAATGAGAAGATTACCGAGTGTGTTTGCGAATAGTACTAAGTGAATGTGGATGTGAAAGTTGTGTGATATGACATATTAAACTGATTGCAATTTGGAGAATAAGATTGAACTTTGATATTAAACTGATAGAAATTGGGATCATAACTGGATTGAAATTATTACTATTATGATTGAAATCTGGATAATAAACTGATTGATTGAAATATGCATAATAAGCTGATTGAAATTCAGCTATTAAGTATTGAGTGAATGAGAGCTGTTAGGGGACTAGTAAGTGTGAATATGGAGTGAATGTGAGCTGAGTTTTCCAGTTCTGTGTAAGCTGATCTACGTTATCTACAGGTAGAGGATAAGATGTCTCAGGGGATGTCTTGATTAGTAATGAGGATAACATGTTTAGATTACATGTCTCAATTAGTAACGAGGATAACATCTCTGAGGGTAACATGACTCATTTTGATTATATGACGATAACATGTCTCATCATATAATGTTAATATGTGTGTGAGATATGAAAGGAGAGATAAATATTTCCAAATATGCTGTTAAATAGAACAATTAGTGTATATATTTAAACCCCTGTATGAATAGAACATTGGCGTAGAGGAGGAATTTGTGATCCGAATCCTCAAGATGACAAGGTAAAAATCATTCATTCTGCCCCTGAACAAGGCAGTTAACCCACTGTTCCTAGATTGTCATTGTAAATAAGAATTTGTTCTTAACTGACTTAACTGACTAGTAAAACATTATGGGTTACTAGAGATATTAATATTGAGTATCATGGGTTATCATAATGATCTGATGAAGTAACATTATAATAAAAACTTCTTAGGGCTGCAATCCCATTAACGGGATTGATATGACAACAGCCAGTGAAAGTACAGAGCACCAAATTCAAACAGGAAGATCAGCTTCCTGTGGAACAATAGCAAGCCGCCAGTAGACACTGAACTCAAACAGGCTGTAAGAGACACAGTGGGGAACTAAATTCTTGAAGATCCTAGCAGATTTGTTAAACAGGTTTCATATTTTGACTAATTTATTTCCCATGTACAGGACAGTTTGTACATGATTGCATTTCAGTGCAACAGGTCAAACGGACAATATTTACTTTAGAAGGAGCCTATTTAGCTTGACGAGACACTATCATCTGATGAATGAAATGTCATTTTGTATTCGACTGATTGAATGTCTGCTACCAATTTTTTTTGTTCATGTTTTCAATGATTCTGTACCTCTCCCTTTGAAAGGCTTCCTAAGGCAAGTGCCTTGGGAGAGCAGTTAAAGGTACCCGGATCCAGCTGTTAAGGGAGCTCCCAAATTAAGTATGTCCTGGCCATTTTGTTTGTTTCTATGTTTTACCAGTCACGCCAGTACCCACACACAACCCACCTGTTAATTCATATTTGTTAGTGGTTAATACTCTTAAATTAAACAAAGTGTGGGGTCTTCTTATTTGTATGGGTTTTTCACGGGTTAAAAAGGATGCTGTACACAAATTACATTTTTTAAAGTTTCTATCATCAGAGTTTTGGTTGCAAATGTAAATTCTCTTGATTAGAAGAAATGTACTGAAAAACACAATGTAAACCTGAAACACAAAATGTTTGAAATATCTTTAAATAATGTTTGAGATACAGGAATATAATTTAGTAATAGTCATGTGTGGACAGAGAGAGTGCTGCCCCTGAATGAGGGACACCTGTCTCTAGTCTATTTTAGCATTACCTTAGGGGATTCAATTATTTCCTTATGGAGTTATCAAGAGTTGCAATTCTAATTTGATTTGTTATTTTAATTGGTTTATTTGTTATTTAACAGGCAGTGTTGTTTTTTTGGAGGCATGAATCACGATGCGAGTCATCTGACCAAAGGGGGAATTACCGGTCCCCTGGGCCTTTGGTTAACATTGAGAGATTTATTCACCTCTGAATCTACAGATCCCTGTGAATGTGTGTGTAATTTTGATACTCACTCCCATTATTAGAATTATTACCTTTATTATGATTATAGTATTACCATACTACTATTGGATTGTAAAACCCAGAATGAAGGGCTTGAAATTATGAAGTGTCTGGGTTTTTTGTTGTTGTTGACTTCCCTTAGTTTAATAGGAGCATAGAATATTTTCATATAGATGCTCAAATCTAAATGCCTACATTAAAATGTAATGATTATGATCACACAAGTGATCCGAGGATGGAATGTGATGGAAATTGTATACTTGTGCTTTTATATAAACAAATGTCTGTGTTCATGCCAGTGATTGACTGAACAAATTCTCACTATCAGTAGCTGCAATTTGGCAGTACACCCGGACCTTTGTTTTGAGAACGAAATATCTCTCAGTTTCAAGGTCTAAGCTTAGAGAGAAGAGGCCTCGTCACACGTTATGAACCAGTATTGGTCGGTCACATGAATGAAACAAAATTGTAATAATGAATTAATTATCCTAAATCATGCAAATATAACTTGTCTGCGTATAGGCCGTATATAAGACAACTGCTGGGACTGCCCCAGCTTAGCTCCTGACAGACATTCACTATGGTGCATTAAGTTTGTTGGAACCTCTCCAGTGTGCTGACAATAAACAACGATTCATATAAGATTGACTTTGAGTGTCCCTGTGTAAGAATTTCCAAGACAAATAATTGAAACGATAACTCATTTATCAACTGTACATTATAATGTATTTGCTGTAGTAATATGATTGTATAAGGGAAGATGCTTGTCTCATCTCAGCACTCCAACATTATAGCTTTGGTCAAAGGTTATCAGTTGTTGGGCCTGATGCACTAACTTAACCTTTTCACCATAAAATAAAACATTTAAAAAATAAGGTAAAAAACCTGTTGTCTTTTTGTAGACCTTTGGAAAAGTGGTGCAAATTTCACACAGATATTTACACAAGTCAGTCAGAAGATAATCAGTCAGTTCAAGTTTAGCTTCCTTGGTTTCTTACATCCTTTGTTTATCCTATTGTCCTGTATCCAAGCTGCCACTCAAATGGAAGCAATGAGGTAGAGAATGTGGCATGGCACCCATAGTCTGCCTGTTCCCTCCAGCCAGCCTGCTGCCAGCTCTATTCAGCTAGGGCTTAACGGGTCTATCGGAAAATCCAGTGAGGTCATGGGGGGTTGGGGGGTATGGAATGTGGTCCATAATACGCCAGCCAAGCAGTCTTCCATCCAAGAAGAATATACCACACGGCAGCTGTGGATTATGGCGACATACAAGTGTAAGATCTTAATTTGGTCACCCTGTTGTGTAAGAAAACTTGTAGTGAGGTCAAGGTTTAAAGAGCAACTGTAGGCAACAAACAATTTCTCTGATTGAAAACGGCATTCGGTGCATTCGGAAAGTATTCAGACCCTTTGACTTTTTCCACATTTTGTTGCGTTACAAGCCTTATTCTAAAATGTATTAAATGCAATGTGTTAATCATCAATCTACAAAAATACCCCATAATGACAAAGCGAAAACAGATTTTTCAGAAATTTGAGCAAAAAACAGGTGCATCCCGTTTCCATTGATCATCCTTGAGATGTTTCTACAACTTGATTGGAGTCCACCTGTGGAAAATTACATTGATTGGACATGATTTGGAAAGGCACACAGCTGTTTATATAAAGGTCCCACAGTTGATAGTGCATGTCAGAGCAAAAACCAAGTCATGAGGTCGAAGGAATTGTCCGTAGACAGGATTGTGTCGAGGCACAGATCTGGGGAAGGGTACCAAAAAATGTCTGCAGCATTGAAGGTCCCCAAGAACACAGTGGCCTCCATCATTCTTAAATGGAAGACATGTGGAACCACTAAGACTCTTCCTAGAGCTGGCCGCCCAGCCAAACTGAGCAATCAGGGGAGAAAGGCCTTGGTCAGGGAGGTGACGCCGAACCTGATGGTCACTCTGACAGAGATCTAGAGTTCCTCTGTCTCCACAGCACTCCACCAATCAGGCCTTTATGGTAGAGTGGCCAGACGAAAGCACCTCTTCACAAAAACGCACATGACAGCCTGCTTGGAAGGAGTCTGACCATGACAAACAAGATTCTCTGGTCTGATGAAACCAAGATTGAACTCTTTGGTCTGAATGCCAAGCATCACGTCTGGAGGAAACCTGCCACCATCCCTATGGTGAAGTATGGTGGTGGCAGCGTCATGCTGTGGGGATGTTTTTGAGAGGCAAGGACTGTGAGACGAGTCATGATCGAGGGAAAGATGAACGGAGCAAAGTACAGAGAGATCCTTGATGAAATCCTGCTCCAGGGTGCTCAGGACCTCAGACTGGGGGCGAAGGTTCACCTTCGAAAACAGCCAAGACAACACAGGAGTGGCTTCGGGACAAGTCTCTGAACATCCTTGAGTGGTCCAGCCAGAGCCCAGACTTTAACCTGATCGAACATCTCTGGATAGACCTGAAAAAAGCTGTGCAGCGACGCTCCCCGTCCAAATCGACAGAGTTTGAGAGGATCTGCAGAGAAGAATGGGGAGAAACTCCCCCAATACAGGTGTGCCAAGCTTGTAGCGTCATACCCAAAATGACACAAGGCTGTAATCGCTGCCAAAGGTGCTTCAACAAAGTACTGAGTGAAGGGTCTGATTACAAATCAAACTTTGACACGTGCCGAATACAAGTGTAGACTTTACTGTGAAATGCTTACTTACAAGTCCTTAACCAACAGTGCAGTTCAAGAAGAGTTAAGAAAATATGTACCAAGTAGGCTAAAGTGAAGTGACTATGCATAGATAATAAACATCTTGTAGCAGCAGTGTACAAAGGGAAAGGGGGGGAGTGTCTATTTTGGTTTGGTCAGGGTGTGATTTGGGTGGGCATTCTATGTTCTGATTTCCATGTTTTGTGTTTCTATTGTTTTGCCGGGTATGGTTCTCTGATTGGGAATCATACTTAGGCAGCCTTTTCCCTTTTGTTATTGTGGGAAGTTATCTTTGTTAGTGGCACTCTAGCCCTTGTAAGCTTCAGGGTCGTTTTTGTGTTTCTTTGTATAATTGATATATATAAATAAATTAATGTATGCTCACAACGCTGCGCTTTGGTCCACTTCTTCAGACGGTCGTGACAGGGAGGGAACGGGGGTCAATGTAAATTGTCCTGTGGCGATTTGATTAATTGTTCAGCAGTCTTATGGCCTGGGTAGAAGCTGTTGAGGAGCCTTTTGATCCTAGACTTGGCGTTCCAGTACCGCTTGCTGTGCAGTAGCAGAGAAACAGTCTATTTTGTGACTGGAGTCTGACTATTTTATGGGCTTTCCTCTGACACCACCTATTATTTAGGTCCTGGGTGGCAGGAAGCTTGGTCCCAGTGATGTACTGGACTGTTTGAACTACCCTCCGTAGTGCCTTACGGTCAGATGCCGAGCAGGTGCCATACCAGGCGGTGATGCAACCGGTCAGGATGCTCTCGATGGTGCAGCTGTAGAACCTTTTAAGGATCTGGGGACCCATGCCAAATCTTTCCAGTCTCCTGAGGGGGAAAAGGTTTTGTCGTGCCCTCTTCACAACTGTCTTAGTATGTTTGGACCATGATAGTTTGTTGGTGATGTGGACACCAAGGAACTTGAAACTCTCGACCCGCTCAACTACAGCCCCGTCGATGTTAATGGGCGCCTGTTTGGACAGCCTTTTCCTGTAGTCCACGATCAGCTCCTTTGTCTTGCTCACATTGAGGGAGAGGTTGTTGTCCTGGCACCACACTGCCAGCTCTCTGACCTCCTCCCCATAAGCCGTCTCAACGTTGTTGGTAATCCGGCCTACCAATGTTGTGTCGTCAGCAAACTTAATGATGGTGTTGCAGTCGTGGGTGAACAGGGAATACACCCAGTGTTAAGGATCAGTGTGGCAGAACTGTTTGTTGCCTACTCTTACCACCTGGGGGTGGCCCGTCAGGAAGTCCAGGATCCAGTTGCAGAAGGAGGTGTTTAGTCCCAGACTCCTTAGCTTAGTGATGAGCTTCGTGGGCACTATGGTGTTGAACACTGAGCTGTAAGTCAATGAACAGCACTCTTACATATGTGTTCCTTTTGTCCAGGTGAGAAAGGGCAGTGTGGAGTGCGATTTAGATTACGTCATCTGTGGATCTGTTGGGGCGGTATGCGAATTGGAGTGGGTCTAGGGTGTCCGGGAGGATGCTGTTGATGAGAGCCATGTCCAGCCTTTCAAAGCACTTCATGGCTACCGACATGAGTGCCACTGTGCGGTAATCATTTAGGCTGGTTACCTTCGCTTCCTTGGGCACAGGGACTATGGTGGTCTGCTTGAAACATGTAGGTATTACAGACTCGGTCTGGGAGAGGTTGAAAATGTCAGTGAAGACACTTCCTGGTTTTGTTCACATCAGCTACCGAGAGCGTTAGAGAGCTGGTGCTCTCGTGCATGCTTCAGGGTTGCTTGCCTCGAAGCGAGCATAAAAGGACTTTAGCTCATCTGGTAGGCTCACATCACTGTGCAGCTCGCGTCTGGGTTTCCCTTTGTAAGTCCATAATAGTTTTCAAGCCCTGCCACATCCGACGAGCGTCAGAGACGGTGTAGTAGGATTCAGTCTTAATCATGTATTGACTTACTTTTTTTTTTACAAATCGAACATTTCTGTAACCCTGTTTTGCTTTGTCATTATGGGGTATTGTGTGTGTATATTGGTGAGGAAAAAAAACATTTAATAATTTTTTAGAATAAGGCTGTAACGTAACCAATTGTGGAAAAAGTCAAGGGATCTGAATATTTTCCGAATGCACCGTATATGATGTGAAGGATAGTTTATTCTACATGTAACTGTTACATTTTAAAGTTATCAATACACGTTGTTTAGAATATCTACATAAGTTCAGCAATTGCACTCTTTATGTAAAAGGAGTGAGTAAATGGCTGCAGGCAAGTCAGGCGCAGGAGAGCATAAATGGGTAGCAAACGGAGCCCTTTATTGAGGCAAACAAAACACGGTAATAAGAAAACTAGACACACACGGGTTACAATAACCCGCCGCAAACCAGCCTGGAGTACACATACATTTACATATAACAACTCCACATACAGACATGGGGGGAAACAGAGGGTTATATGCAAGACGATTAATGAGGTAATGCAAACCAGGTGTGTGGGAAAACAAGACAAAACAAATGGAAGTGGGTCGGCAATGAAAAAAAAACAAGTGGGTCGGCAATGGCTAGAAGACCGGTGATGCCGACCGCCGCCCGAACAAGGAGAGGGACCGACCTCGGCGGAAGTCGTGACACTTTAGTAGTCTACAGAGTGGTATGAGAAGAGTACAAACCTCCTGCATCTCACATCTGCCATATGCCAAATGTTTGACTAGCTGGGTTGAGGCAAACTAGACATATCTAGAATAGTGTAATGCACTCCACCCATCCTTCCACTTTACTGCATCTGTCCATAACCTGTAATACATTACAATGTATAATGATCACTGCATGTAAACAATAATCAGAGTTGTGGTGGTAAAAGGACTGTATCTTGATGTAACTGTTGCTGGGTTGAGTTGGGGCTATCGTGGTGGTGTGTCCATTAAAACAGAGAGGAGGATTGCAGTTGAATGGGCTGGTGCAGTTTTATTATTGCAGTTTGAATGATGAATGGATATTAGGATGTGGCTTGTAAGGCCTTGGAGATTGGATTGATGTGGTGGTTAAATCATATCACACACAATGGGAGTAAGGATAGGGCCACCATGTGGTATCACCAAGCAAACTATTCTAGTGTGTAGGAAGGAGCACGCTGCTTAAATAGGGAACTGAAAGTGTTGTAAAAGGCATAGGAGAGGTGATTTTGGTGTGGAGGAAAGGGGCATGGCCTGGGGTAATTGGAGAAGATTAGAAGACTGTACGAGTGACAGTGGTGAGAAAGAAGGGAAACAAGATAAGTACAGTTGTGGTGGAAACAAGGAAACCCCTAGAGCTGTTTAGTCAGAGTGAGGGTTTTGGACCAATACTACCTGGGAAATCTGTCTAACGTATCCAGGAAAATCTGGAATGTGATGCAGAAGAAGCATTAAGCCTCAAAAATATATCGGAGTGGTATAATATAGTAATAAATGCCATTTTGCAGACACTATTATCCAAAGCAACTCACAGTCATGAGTGCATACATTTTTTTTTTAACGCAATAAATAGGCCATGGTGGCGAAGTAATTACAACATAGCAATTAATTCATGGTCAGAATAAAGATGAGTCTGTGATGGAAGGAGTGACATTTTTGGAGAAAGTGGACCCCTGCTGTGACTTGTTTTACCGTTATCCGTTATCCCGTATGAGCTGTTGTGCCAAATCCATTATGTTGTTACAGGTGTCAAGTTTATGGGCATGTGGCAGTACAGCCTGGTCTCAGACTAGACGTAACATAGTAAATGTAAATCTGGGACACTCAGATTAGTGTGATATGTTACGTTGGTATGGTTACATAAGATAGATTGTTACTTAAGGAAAAACTAAAGTAGGATGGTTGGTCGGGGTGGATGGTTAGGCGTATAACGCAAATGTCTAGCATCCCAAAGGTTGCGAATTCGAATCTCATCACGGACAACTTGAGCATTTTAGAAACTTTTCAATGATTTACAACTTTTTTGCTACTTTGCAACTACTTAGCACGTTAGCTAAACCTTCCCCTAACCTTAATTATTTTAGATAACCCTTCCCCTAACCTACCTTAATCCATTAATCTAACTCCTAACTTAACCCTAACCTAGGTAACGTTAGCCAGTTAGATAACATTAGCCATCTAGCCAGAATTCATAAAATATCATACATTTAGCAAATTCACAGTATGTGAATGTTTAGTAGTATGTTTTGCGAATTCGTAACATATTGTACGTTTTGGAAAAATCATAACATATCATACGAAATGGTTGATGGATATCCACAAAGTAATACATACCGTACATGGAGTGTCTCGGATTTACATACAGAATCATACGAAATGCTCTGAGACCAGGTTATGTTGTGGTATAATCCAGTTTAATGGGGCAGTTATTTTTTTATTTCTAATCCTTTGGTGTTGACCTGCCTATATGAAAGTGAGTATTCCACTAGGCCATTATCTCCACCCAATTTACACTATTTATCCTCCCAGCCTAGATAATTCCCAACACAGATTATTCTTACTTGCTGGACAAAACCTCATAAAAACATCCGTCTCGTCCAGGACCGGAGTCTTTGCCGACCGGTGCGCCATAGCCAATCAGAGCTACAGTAGGCCTTTATGCAAACAAGCCATTTGCCACACAGGCCTACCATCATTCACTTTGAACTGGGCTCCCGAGTGGCGCAGCGGTCTAAGGTGTCACTACAGACCCTGGTTCGATCCTGGGCTGTATCACAACCGGCCAAGATCGGGAGTCCCACAGGGCGGGGCACAATTGGCCGAGCGTCTTCCAGGTTAGAGGAAGTTTTGGCTGGGATAGGCTGTCATAATAAATAATAATTTGTTCTTAACTTACTTGCCTTGTTAATAAATAAACCAAAAAGAAAGTTACAACAGCACGACTTTAAATCATTAGAACGCATTCGCCAAAAGCCACAAAATAGACCTGAATGGATTTCTGCAAATATGTCAATACCACAGGAGTCCTCTTACATTTGGGAACTTTACAGTCCTATTTATCAAATAAAAAAGGTAGGCTCTCTCTCCCTCTCAGTTATGCACATCAACAAGATCAACAACTAATGCTAGCCAGAGCAAGATGAACTAAAATGTAATGAAGGACCATTAGATAAACCCTCTCAAACTTGTTCAGCTAGTTGGCCGACAAAATTCCACTGATAAACGTTGGGGAATTGTATTGTAGCCTACTATTCCTTCTGCAGCTTGCCTGCCAATGATGCATGCTTGTCCCAACCAAGCACCCAAGCTATCTGGCTAAAGTTGGTTAGCTAGCTACTTCTAGACACAAATGAGAGAACAACTCACTGACCATTTTACTCGCCCTAGCAGAGCTGGTTAGGCTGTTTACATGTTCTCTAGAGCAGGTATTCCCAAACTGAGGTACCAATATTTGAAAAATAGATTTTTTTTAAACGAGAATAAAGACTACTTTTGAATAGTATGTATAAAAGCAACAGATACCATTAATAAGGGCCTAAAAGCATCTTATATGGTGAGCTACCGAGTGGCTAGGACAGGCAAACCCCATATTATCTGTATGGCTGAGACAATACTGGAGGGAAAAGGCCAAAAGAACTACACAGACAATGTCTTCATCAAACACTGTTTCACGACACATCAGTGACATGGCAGGAGATGTTTTGAAACAATTACTGCGTCGCATACAAGCCAGTGAATTCTATGCGTTACAGTTGGATGAGTCGGGGCAACAGACATGGCGGGCCTTGCACAGCTCCGGGTATGTGTTCGTTACGTTTATGGGTGGTCAATTAAAGAAGACATCCTTTTCTGAAAACCACTGGAAACCAGCGTAACATGAGACAATATTTTTAAAGTACTGGACAGCTTTGTGACATGAAATGGACTCTGGTGGTCAAGATGTGTTGGTATCTGTACTGATGGTGCAAAAGCCATGACAGGAAGACATAGTGGAGTGGTAACGCGCGTGCAAGCAGTTGCTCCCAACGCCACTTGGGTACACTGCAGCATCCACAGAGAGGCTCTTGCTGCCAAGGGAATGCCTGACAGCTTGAAAGACGTTTTGGACACTAGAGTGAAAATGGTTAACGTTATTAAAGCAAGTGTAACGGATGTGAAACGGCTAGCTTAGTTAGCGGTGCGCGCTAAATAGCGTTTCAATCGGTGACGTCACTTGCTCTGAGACCTTGAAGTAGTGGTTCCCCTTGCTCTGCAAGGGCCGCGGCTTTTGTGGAGCGATGGGTAACGATGCTTCGTGGGTGACTGTTGTAGATGTGTGCAGAGGGTCCCTGGTTCGCGCCCGGGTATGGGCGAAGGGACGGTCTAATGTTATACTGTTACACAAGGCTCCTTGAACTATATTTTCTGCATTATGCAATGATATGGGCAGCGACCATGTAACACTTTTGCATACAGAAGTGCGCTGGTTATCAAGGGGCAAAGTATTGACACGTTTTTATTTTATTTTAATTGAGAGACAAGCTTAAAGTTTTCTTTACTAACCATCATTTTCACTTGTCTGACCGCTTGCATGATGAGGGGTTTCTCACACGACTGGTCTATCTGGGTGCTAGCTAACCAAATGACACCTGCATCTCTAGCAGCGCAGTCACTCCTCCAATGACATGACATTCCCCTAGCATCTAGCTAATGTTGGCTTCCTACATAAATAGATACGCTAGCCTATTAACCACGTTATGATTTAATTGTGATCCCTTCATTGTATTGACATTCCCAGCCTTAGTTACATTTGTCCGTTTCTGTCCAAAATATTGAAACTAAAACAGTGCATCCTGAATGGAGGCAGCAAACAATGTACCAGGCCAGCTGTGATTTAAAACCTGATTGGACTACCAAGAAATGTATTGGTGAATTATACTAATCATGCATTGAACTGCATCCATCTCTTCTGCCAACGATGCCTTAGTGCATGTCATGGAATGTTGAGTGAAATAGAACCTTCACTATATACAGTACCAGTCAAAAGTACTTTCAAAATGATTGACTGACTAACTATGTCTTAAAGCAGGGCTGCCCAACCCTCTTCCTGGAGATCTATTGTCCTGTAGGTTTTCAGTCCAACCCTCTTCCTGGAGATCTACTGTCCTGTAGGTTTTCAGTCCAACCCTCTTCCTGGAGATCTACTGTCCTGTAAGGTTTTCAGTTCCACCCTAATTTAGCATATCTGATTCAGCTAGATAAGGTCTAGTTGAGCAGCTAATTAGTAGAATCGGGTGTGTTAAATTAGGGTTGGACTGAAAACCCACAGCATGGTAGATCTCCAGAAAAGGGTTGGGGTGCCCGGTCTTAGAGTAATGATGGACTGCTGTTTCTCTTTCCTTATTTGAGCTGTTCTTGCCATAATATGGACTTGGTCTTTTACCAAAAAGGGCAATCTTCTGTATACCACCCATACCGTACACAACTAATTGACTCAAACACATTAAGAAGGAAAGAAATTCCACAAATTAACTTTTAACAAGGCACACCTGTAAATTTAAATGCATTCCAGGTGACTACCTCATGAAGCTGGTTGAGAGAATGCCAAGTGTGTGCAAAGCTGTCATCAAGGCAAAGGGTGGCTACTTTGAAGAATCTCAAATGTAAAATATATTTTGATTTGTTTAACACTTTTTTGGTAACTACATGATTCCATATGTGTTATTTCATAGTGTTGATGTCTTCACTATTATTCTACAATGTAGAAAATAGTAAATGAATGAGTAGGCATGTCCAAACTTGACTGGTACTGTACAAATGTTGTTGTCATTACATTAAGTAGTTAAGTAAGTAGTTGATAAAGTTGCATGTCTTTCACATGGGCCAATTGATCATAAGCCATAAGATGTTATTTTAAGATGTTTTGCCTTCACTATAGCTTTATCTATTCATTACACAATAGAGGGAGAGTATCACGCCTGTGTCATGCTGATCTTTCTCCTTTTATCTTTCAGTCTAGTTGACAGTTGGTTTATCAGTGAGGCATTCATTATTGCAGGTTGACCCCACTCAACTCAACTGTGATCAAAGTCTGAGAGATTGGTGAGTGAGGCATGAGGCATACAGTATACTTAGCCCGGGGAGGGGACATTAACCCAGTCCTTCCCTGTTTGTTCTCTTCATCCTCCCCCCCCCCCCTTCAAAATGGTGTCCTTTCTTTGAAGCAGTAGACGAGACCCATCTAGAGTAAAATAAAATGATTTGCATTGAATCAACTGTATGGGTCTGTTACATGTAACCAATTAAATAATTGATCTGTACTATACAGAAATACATCATTATGGATATGAATATCATTAGAATCATGGTGATGTATCCTGAATAGGTACACAAAAAGGTAGAAATATGTAATATCCTTCTTTTGCATATTTGTATATTATTATTGTAATGAGCTCCACCCCCAAACAAGACCACATTTGTTGATAACAGACGAGACCAAATCAAGTTCTGTTGAACTAGTTCGGATATCACAGTACAGCACAGTAAAACACAGTAGGGTATAGCACAGCGTAGCACAATAGTGCATTACATTGTACTCTGATCTCGTGTGCTCTACTGTGCTGTTCTCTGAGCTCTACTGTACTGTCCAAACTTGTGAAACAGACGTCTGTGATTGGTTTAGATTTTGTCCGGCCATGGCAGATAGACAGTCTTGCTTTGACCACCAGACAACAAACAGCAAAAAAACAAACAGTTATGAGCTAAACAGAACAGTGTGCCTGGAAAGGAGGACAGTAAGCAGGTGACTCAACTGTGGTTGTGCCGTGGCGGAGATCTTTGTGGGCTATACTCGGCCTTGTCTTAGGATGGTAAGTTGGTGGTTGAAAATTTCCCTCTAGTGGTGTGGGGGCTGTGCTTTGGCAAAGTGGGTGGGGTTATATCCTTCCTGTTTGGCCCTGTCTGGGGGTGTCCTCGGATGGGGCCACAGTGTCTCCTGACCCCTCCTGTCTCAGCCTCCAGTATTTATGCTGCAGTAGTTTATGTGTCGGGGGGCTATGGTCAGTTTGTTATATCTGGAGTACTGTCTCCTGTCCTATTCGGTGTCCTGTGTGAATTTAAGTGTGCTCTCTCTAATTCTCTCTTTCTTTCTCAGAGGACCTGAGCCCTAGGACCATGCCTCAGGACTACCAGACATGATGCAACAATTACAGCATAGAGTATTCTTGGGTATGACACCACAAGCTTGGCACACCTGTATTTGTGGAGTTTCTCCCATTCTCCTTTGCAGATCATCTCAAGCGCTGTCAGGTTGGATGAGGAGCGTCGCTGCACAGCTATTTTCAGATCTCTCCAGAGATGTTCAAACAGGCTCTAGCTGGGGCATTCAAGGACATACAGAGATTTGTCCTGAAGCCATTCCTGCATTGTCTTGGCTGTGTGCTTAGAGTTGCTGTCCTGTTGAAAGATTAACCTTTGTCCCAGTCTAAGGTCCTGAGTGTTTTGGAGCAGGTTTTCATCAAGGATCTCTCTGTACTTTGCTCCGTTCATCTTTCCCTTGATCCTGACTAGTCTCCCAGTCCCTGGCCATGAAAAACATTCCCACAGCATGATGCTACCACCTTCCTTTAGCGTAGGGATGGTATTGGCCAGGTAATGAGCGGCGCCTGGTTTCCTGCAGATGTGACGCTTGGCATTCAGGCCAAAGCACTCAATCTTGGTTTCATCATACCAGAGATTCTTGCTTCTCTTGGTCTGAGAGTCCTTTAGGGGGTTGTCATGTGCCTTTTACTGAGGAGTGGCTTCCGTCTAGACACTCTACCATAAAGGTCTGATTGGTGGCGTCCCGCAGAGATGGTTGTCCTTCTGGAAAGTTCTCCCATCTCCTCAGAGGACCTCTGGAGCTTTCAGAGAGAACTTTGGGTTCTTGGTCACCTCCATAACCAAGGCCCTTCTCCCCCGATTGCTCAGTTTGGCTGTCCGGCCAGCTCTAGGAAATCTTGAGGGTTCCAAACTTCTTCCATTTAAGATTGATGGGACCAAATCTTGGGGATTTTTTTGGTACAATTCCTTCGACCTCATGGCTTGGTTCTTTGCTCTGACATGCACCGTCAACTGTGGAACCTTATATAGACAGGTGTGCGTATTTCCAAATCATGTCCAATCAATTGTATTCAAAACAGGTGGAATCCAATCACGTTGTAGAAATATCTCAAGGATGATCAATGGAAACAGGATGCACCGGAGCTCAAATTTGAGTGTCATAGCAAAGGTCTGAATACTTATGTAAATAAGGTATCCGTTTGTTTTTTAATACATTTGCAAAAATATGTAAAAAACTGTTTTTACTTTGTCATTATGAGGCATTGTGGGTAGATTGATGAGGGAAAAATGTAATCAATTTTAGAATAAGGCTGTAACATAGCAAAATGTGGATTAAGTGAAGGGGTCAGAATCAGTGTTGACTGTTAATATTTGGCAGGGGTCTTTACTTCAACATTGTGTTGTGATGCATCTCTAAAACCTTTCAACACCTTTTCTGGTAGATGTTGTCTATGACCCCTTTTCCATCTGTTTGACCAGAAATCAAAACCTTGAACTATTTTCCATTCTTAATATTTGGAATAAGCAATAAGAAATATGCCTTAATTTTTTTTAAATATACTCTTAGCTTTCTTTTGACACCCAATTTGACATGCTTCTATGAACTTCACTTGTCCTATGGGTCCTTTTAGATGGAAATGCCCATATATTAACCAACCATTTATCTCATAAAGTGAGACAAAACATCAAACATGTGACAAAGATTTGAGCTAAGAGTGTATTTCTGTGTTGTGTCACAGTTGGCCACCATGTGAGCCTTCCAAGGTGAGCAGCGTCATTAGACATGCAACATTCCCTAATCTCCCATGGATAGGACAGCTCTTTTCTCAGTACAAGTGTGCAGCCTACACAGTTGTCATGTGATCGGACTTTGAGGAAGGGGCTGTGGGAAGTGTGTGGGGCATTCTGCAGCCTGGTCTCAGACTAGACGTAAAATAGTAAATGTAAAGCTGTGTTATGTTATGTTTGATATGGTATCATAACCTAACTCCTAAACTTAACCCTAACCCAGCCAACATTAGCCAGCTAGCCACCTATCAAAAATTTGTAACATATCATACATTTTTCAAATTCGTAACATATAATAGGAATTTTAAATCATAACATATCATACCAAATTGGTGATGGACATCCACAAATTAATACATACCATACGAAACATAACAGATCATACTAAATGGAGTGTCTCAGATTTACATACAGAATAATACAAAATGCTCTGAGACCAGGTTGCATTGTGATATAATCCAATTTAATGGGCAGTTATTTTTTCTTTATAATCCTTTGGTGTTGACCTGCCTAAATGAAATCGAGTTTCCCACTAGGCTTTTATCTCTACCCATCTTTCACTCTATATCCTCCAAGCCAAGATCATTCAACACAGACTATTCTTACTAGCTAGACAATATCACTGACATTCTAGGACATTCATGGTACATCCTCATTCCCAAGCATCCCACATTCAAACTGACAATCATCACTCCGACTTGCTTCAGACAATCTCACCCGATCCCTCACCCAGACACAGTGTCATACACCAAGGGTTCACACTGTGGACATTATTATTACAAATACAGGAAGTCATTAAATAATAGTTAGATTAAATCTATTTATAGGAACAACCTCAATTCATTGGGGCATGGACTCTACAAGGTGTCGAAAGTGTTCTACAGGAATGTTGGTCCATGTGGACTCCGATGCTTCCCACATTTGTCTTGGCTGAATGTGGGGAGGGTTCTTGAATGTAACAGCCAATAAAAATGTAGCCACTGGATGCCAGCGGACCATTCAAGCTGTTTTGACTAATACAAAATTCTCCAGACCTCCAAAGTAGGCGTGACAACAACATGATTTGGAGGTTTTGGCTACGCAAGACTAGGGTTTAGGGGACAGTGATGACAGCTAGCTCTCTGGAACAACAATGGAGACCTGCTACCAGTGGTGTAAAGTACTTTAAAAGTACTACTTTTTTTAAAACTTTAAAAGTACTACTTAAGTAGTTTTTGGGGGTATCTGTACTTTATCATTATTTGAGAACTTTTACTTCACCAGATTCCTAAAGAAAATAAATGTACTTTTGACACCCAAAAGTAATTACAACTTTGACAGGAAAATGTTCCAATTCACACACTTATCAAGGGAACATCCCTGGTCACCCCTACTGTCTCTGATCTGGCACTCACTAAACACAAATGTTTCATCTGTAAAGTATGTCTAAGTGTTGGAGCGTGCCACTGGCTATGTGTAAATTAAAGAACATGAAAATCTGGGAGTCTGACTTGCTTAATGTACGGAATTTTAAATGATTTATACTTTTAATTTTGATACTTATGTATTTTAGCAATTACATTTACTTTTGATTCTTATGCACTGATGACCACTGGGCACTGCAGCACTGGGTCGCTCCACCCAGCGGTCTATGGGGAGAGGATGGGAGGACTGGTCATTGTGTCCGTGGATGACCAGAGTACACCATCTGTCTCACTGGCTTTGTTCACTGGATTACAGCTAGGTTGGGTGAGGGGTGGGTGTGGATTGGTGGAAAAAGGGGTTTGGGGAGGGGTGAGGGGGGAACACAGGATGCGTCATCCAGGGCTGAATTGAATACTCTAAAAAAGGCTAGAGCAAGTGGACCGAAGTTCACAGGGGTTAGAAACGGTCAAGCTGAAGCTAAAAGGATTCATCCTTGCCAGCACAGGCTACATCGTCAATATATGCAACAAAAGCTAAACTAATAGGTAGCCTAGTCAATAGGTAACTATAGGTATTCAAAAGGAGATCAGGGAACCATCCTCCGAAAGGTGTCTGAAGAGATTAAACCAGAAAGTCAGCAGCATTAATGCTAAGTAAGCTTTCACCTATACTGATGGCCAAAGTTAACATACAATCATAGAAAGAGAATCTATAGAACCGGTATCCCCATTCAAGTCAATGTTCCGACAAAGGGTTCTGTCAAATTACAGTCTTTCTAGTGATTCTATTTCAATGCATACAATACCCCATTGTAAAGGTGCAACAAACAAAAACATGAACACAGACAATGGGGACCTACCACATGCCAACCCCCCACCTCTCTGCACCCTTAGAAAAGCACTATGATTTTCTTTACAACTATGGGCTGTAGCCTGGCACTCAAACGTAAGTGAAGTGAAACAATGGTGAGGGCAGCGTTCAGTCTCGTTTAAACAGGCTAGGTAACGAGGGAAGAAATAGAGAGGAGAGCGGGGCAAGACGCTGGAATGCCGTGTAAATGACTAGAGCAGTGTGGCTGTGTGGAATGCTCCCCAAGGGGCCTACTACTGTGCGGAAGGCCCTCTGGCTGAGGGCTTTTCACTGGGCTACAGAGCTAGGCCAGGGGCTAATGGCTTTACTGCCCTGTCTGGCTGCGAACTACCGCTCGGTTAACTCTGAACCAATGACGTTTGTTCCCACTGTAGATTCACTTTCAAAAGTAGGTTCCTTTTCAAATGTACTGTAGAGTCACTATGAACGTAGATGGCATTTCAAGCATTATGGCGATCCAGTGGTGCTATTTAACCATTCATTGTGAAATATCTCCTGTTGACATTACCTTCTAGACAAGTCTGATGGATTATTATCAACGCAGATGTTCAATGAGTTTGAATGTACTAAATGGGGGCTCAACTTCCTGATTTGGCCTAGTTTTTTCACCTTGGTCATCAAGAAATGTAGCGGCCATGACTAAAGCCAAACGAGAGTTGTATTGGGGGGAGGGGTTAATGTGGGCGTCTTGTGTGTGTGTGTGTGTACATGTGGCAAGCATTTCTATATTCACTCTGACAAAACAGTACACAGTCACTCACACTTCCAGATAACTTCAAAGTCTAACCAGTTCTTGTGTCTTGACATCGCCTAGGCTAGAGCTAGACAAACTTGCCAATTAGCTTCAGCCGGCTGGAGTGCGACCATGGCAAAGTTGGTTTGACATTGGATAGCCCGTGTACATTGTGTCATTTACCGATTGTCCCTAACTAGCCCCATAGGGATATTGAATGTCAAACCAAATTGACACTACAATAAATGTTTCCGACTCAAGATGCCACATAGGCCATTTTCAAAAGGAGAAGTTGCTTTTTAGGGGGAGTCGCTCTTTTAAGGGTAGAACTAACCTCTTCCCCAGGCTATTGTGCACGTCTGATACATAAACAGTAAGGCTGGCACCGATGAAGTCGGCCTTAGTGGGATCGACTATAGAATTCTATGGGAGTGACCTTACTTGTCATCATTTTATTTTAGCGACTCAGAAGATTGTGGCGTGCTAGCATACGGGGAAGGTGTTGTGGGAGATGATTGGTTGGTGGATTAAGCCATGCCTATGCACCGGGAGTTTCTCCCAATATTTCTGTATTGGCTAACGAATGCCCACACATTTGGGCGGAAGTTTCTGGGAGCGAGATCAAGGGTAGTCCAAAGAAACCACATCTAAAAATACATTTTTTTTAAATTACACAAAACAACAGTTTGACATCTGTACCAAACAGCCATTTTAAAATGTTCACAATGACACATTGACGGGTACTGTAATATATCAAAAACACATTGGCAGACATGTCATATTTAAAATCTGAAAAAACGAATGACACATACCTCAATTTGCACAGAGGGCTTGAGTCTCAAAAAACAATAAAAGTAACGAGACCTTTTCAAAAACAAAGGAACGTGTCAAAATACATTTGCCAATACAATTATTCTATATTGCATACACATTTACTTTGAGTGGAAATCTGAAATGCATCCTTGAATCAACATATAAATTATATCTTTGTGTTGATAATAATAATAATATTGAATGAGGGAATTTCCTTCCATCAGATTTCCCATTTAAAAAGGCCACTAAGATGACTACATCGGCACATAAAGCCTCACAAATCCATTCACTAGAAAGAAGGGAAAAGATTCAGTGACATTTCATTTAATCTATAAAGTTATTCTCGCTATCTGAGAAAACAAGGAAGTGGGCTACTGTTTTGTAGCAGTGTTAGCTCGTTTTGAAGCTCTGTGGCTGAAATAACACACTTCAGTTTGGTCATGCAAAGTTGCAGCAGAAGCACTCTGGACACTGTAAAAACATTCAGGATGGATTTTGACTAGGTCCCCTCCCCAACACATTCATGAGGAATATTAGTATGAATTTCAACAACCCATCCGATGGCTCTCCAGCAGAGATTTAAAACAGAATATTGTTTGGCATTTTGTAGTGCACATTTTCTTCAGTGATAGACCCTCAGGCTTGCAAGGCATCCGATTTTGTTGTTGTTGAATAAAAAGGTTGCTGAAGTTTGCTGATACAAGATAGCCTACAGTACTTACGCAAACAGTACTCAGTGCTATTTCAAAGCAATTTGAATTATAGGCGTGGTGAGGTTTACACAGCGTCTGCCTTCAACTAACAACTGCCATTAAAACAGAGTCAAGGCCAGAATAAAAGTCTGAGAAAAATTCATTTAAAAAAACATATTTTCAAAAACAAGTCTACAGCATAGATGGTTCGTCAAATATTCAGAAAAACTTCACAAATTAAATCTACCATCCAAACTAAATATTATAAATGCATCTACAGAGAAAATTATAGATCATTACTAATAACTTAAATAAAATTGTAATAACAATTTTCTATTGTGGGGCCAAGGCTAAGAAAATTGATGCTCAAAGCCTATCCCCAAAAAATAAAAAAAATAATTCATAAGTGAAAAGGTCCATAGATCAACAAAAAGACCTGCAGAGTAGACAGGTGTGCTTGGCCTTGCAGGTGTCGTGTTGGCTCATGGTACTTGCTGGAGGGGAGTCTCCATTCTGTCCTTTATTGAGACGCTTTGGCACATAGACACCGTGGAGGGATGGGACGACGGTGACACATCACAACCCGGCGCTAATGTGGGGAAGGATACACATGCAGCAGGCCAGGCCAGGCCAGACCAGGCCGTGGCCCTGGCGGTTGCGGAGGTCAGAGGTGAGGAGGTGGCGAGGGGTTGGCAGTGGGGGTGGGGGGGGCAGTGGGAGGGCTGGAACAAAGGGTGTCTTCGAACAAGTCTGCGGTAGTGGAGCCATTTTCCTACCAGTGTTTCCAGAATCAGAGCGCGCTGTACACACGACAACCCACTGTCAACTTTGGCTGGCACTTTTAAAAACTTCCATCCACTTTAGTAGTGATTCTATCCTTCCTCCGACTGTGTCCGGTCTGTCTCACAGAGAAGATTCCACCTCTCGGGTGATGATGACCTCGGGCTCCGGAGTCCGGGGGACCACCTGGACGACTGCAGCAGCCGCCTGCTCCAGAACTGAAGCTCCAGCTGCTCCCTCTGGGGTCTCGCTGATCACCTCCATTGCAGAGGCCGCCAGCACCTTCCCCTCGCCTGCCGGACCAGTGCCAGCAACACCCTGCTTGTCTGCAGCGCCACAGCACAACTTGGGCGCACACTGAGTCCGGCAGGAGAGCTCGCAGAGGGAGGCACTTGACTCGGAATTGACCGTGACAAACTCGGGCTGGATGGTGGTGGCGTGGATGCCCTCGTCATGGAAGAAGTCCTTGATGCGCTTGGCCACGTCCATGTAGGATGTGGGGTCGTGGCACTTGATGTGCGCCGTGGCAATGATGCGCGAGCCCGCCAGCTGCCAGATGTGCAGCTCATGAATGGCCAGCACACCGTCCAGCGAGAGCAGCCGCTCGTTGAGGCGATGCATGTCGATCTGTTTGGGCACCGTCTGCAGGAGGATCAGCGCAGACTCCTTGAGCAGTGGGTAGGTGGTGTAGAGCAGGATACCCACCATGATGATGCACAGCGTGGGGTCAAGGTAGAGCACCCAGCATGGCCCCACCATGGTCCGCTGAAAGCTAGAACCGTTGCCGTCCATGGACAGGTCCACCAGGGTGTGGTTAACGTGCGGGTGGTCTGTCGAGTGGCATGGGTTGAAGCAGCTCTCGCCAGGCGGGCACGGCCGCCACACAAAGGTGAAGATAAGGGCGTTGACCACCACGATGACCGAGCCCAGGGCGTCGCCCAGCACGTGCAGGAAGACGCCGCGCATGTTGAGTGAACCCTCGTCGTGGCTGTGATCCATGTCCTCGTAGGCGGCGCTGCCGTTCATATGCACCTCTCCGTCGTTGCGAACAATCTCTGAAGGAAGAAGACGGGGACAAGGGGTTAAAGAGGTCGGGGGGTTGTGCAAAAGCACAGCCCTGTTAGAAATGCATCCTTCCTAGTTTGAGATCATTTTTTTCATTTAAACTAGGAAAGTCAGTTAAGAACAAATTCTTATTTACAATGACGGCCTACTGGGGAACAACTGCCTTGTTCAGAGGCAGAATGACAGATTTTTACCTTGTCAGTTCGGAGATTTGATTTAGCAACCTTTCAGTTACTGGCCCAACGCTCTAACCACTAGGATACCAGCATTGATCTAGAAGTGATTGGATAGGTGAAAGCAAGGTGATCACCATCCCCAATGACAACCAATTCAGAGCCGAGATTACTTCAAGGAAGGTACAAAGGATGCATTTCTAGTATTTGAATAGAGACAACATATTTGAGAGGATGATAGGAAGAATGGCAGAGACTCTTGCATCAATCGGATGGAGAAAAGAAAACGCTGATAATTACAAAGACGAGGAATGACTGGAAATCTTCATTTTTAATGACTCACATCCAGCTGTGGTTTATTAGCTGCCTCATCCAACTACTGACCACCATATCAAACCATAATGATTGATGACTTCATCAGAGGTTTTGGAGGACATGGTTGATGCGCCATGTACGGCTGCCAGAGGCGATAAACACCTTGATAAGAAGCTAAGACTTGAATTAAAACCATTTACTTCAACGTAGAAAAAAATGTAGGCCGTAGTACATCACCTTCCCAGTTCCCATTCTGGAAATGAACTCCAACCGGCGTGGTGGTGGAAGCCAGTAAATTAACCGACCACAACAGACTCCAATGCTTAACACCTTGAGGGAATTCAATTAATGTCTGCAGACAGCTTGATTGCCTAGCACTACGCTACGACTCATACGGCTACATAATGGCCAATGGCACCAGAACCAGCGCTAGGCTAATAGCCTCTGTCCCGGCAATCAGTGACGTAGGGGTAATTCATCAGGGCCTAATGGTGTGGCTGAATCAGGGGATTTCGGTCGTGTCACTGCTTGAGATGATGTATAGCCGGGTTGCAGCGATCAGTGCATATGGAGGAGGGAGAAATGGGATCCATTTACTGAAACTGGCAGAGCCTAACAGGCCCATTGTAGAGGGGAAACTTAGTTTCCTGGTTTAACTATTTTCTGTCCCAAAAGGAGGCAGAGGGCAGCTCTCAGCTCACAGACCCTAATATCAGCAAGGAGATCATGGTCATTATCTGAATCTGGTGGATTGCCATGTTTACACCATGATATCCTGTTAATTTGATAAAACAATTGGTGACAAGAATCACTGAAGGTCTCTGACTGGGATTTATATGAACCATTTTTTTGTAGTATATAAACCACTTATAATATGTGGGTTTTGTGAAGGAAGACAACTTCCTGTTATGGTTGTAGAAGCACGAGTAGTGACAATACGGATTAAATGTCTTCTAATAAGGTCACGATTTGAAAGCCTGGACTTCAAATACTCAATGTAATTTGAGGGA
Source organism: Oncorhynchus nerka (assembly GCF_034236695.1). NCBI lineage: Eukaryota > Metazoa > Chordata > Actinopteri > Salmoniformes > Salmonidae > Oncorhynchus > Oncorhynchus nerka. The sequence goes on along the minus strand of NC_088408.1, from coordinate 52,036,595 downwards.
TAAAATCTGGATGGCTGGGACTTTCACAATTGTGTAATAAGTCATGACACGTCTGCCACCATGTAAAACATCTGCAGGCTGACCCTAGGTCAGATTTATTTATTTGTTTAACCTTTATTTAACTAGTTAAGTCAGTTAAGAAAAAAAATCTTATTTTAAATGACAGCCTAGGAAGAGTGGGTTTAACCGCCTGTTCAGGGGCAGAACGACAGATTTGTACCTTGTCAGCTCGGGGATTTGAATTTATTAGAAGACATGTAATTCCGGTTGCTAGTCCAACGCTCTAACCACTAGGCTACCCTGCCGCCCCAGAATTTTTTCAGATAAGTTTGATTCAAATTCTCTGTAATATTACAGTGAGCATGCAAAGGGGGCACAGTTTTATGAAGCATTGTGTATTTTACAGACAAGCAAAGAGGCATAACCTGGGAATAGGAATAACTGTCTTCCTGAAGTGGCAAAAAGAACGGTGGCAGTTCCTTGAGATAAGAGATTAAATTAAAAGGGACTGTTGTGCACTCTCATGGCCTCTGCAAAAGGAATTTCAAAATGGTGTGTGGAGAATAGGCATAGTCATGGGCCGCATTGTTCTGTATCAAGTCACTGCTGATACCAGTCACTGACGCCTACCAATATTACAATGAATTTAGCCTTATCAGTGTTTCTGTTAAAAACTACAGATGTCATTGTGCCTCTGCCCAACCATTACACTTTGTGAGCCACTGGTCTGTCTGGTAAATGGCTCCTATAGCTTAGGCTATAGGAGCCCATTTGGCAACATATGATAGATATACTGATGATGCCCAAGTCAGGAGACCCACATTAGCCCAGTTACACCTTTGAGATGGTAGTGGATATTGATCCAGCTACAATACAGAAGAAACCCAGCCAAGACCATGTGAGACTGGCTGTGTTGAATGTCTCTCCTCAAAGGCAAAGATATGAAAGGGTTAACCAGAACACCACAGAGATGGCTTTGGATTAAAGACCACTACATATTGAGTAGGCCTTCAAATTGCAGTTCTTTGAATAAAATCCCTGTCAGTGTGAGATTATGCGAGTGTGTGGTCTGTTTGTCCCCACTCCCCAATTATATATCATCATTTCAATCGATGAAACAACATAAAACCTGAGACAGGCTAGTATGGTTGTTTCATATCTGATATCATAATGAAGAGCTGTCTAGATATGATTCATAGTAGAACAATGAACCCGAGGTGAAAGAAATATCAGTATCACTGGGCACCAAAGGGTCAAATTCTGAGTGAAAAGATTGTAGCTAGACAAGTACAGTAGCTACACCAACACAGTATGTTGACAGTATAGCTGCTTACTGTAAAATACAAATAATTAATGACATAACTTACCATGTCTACGTCTCTCAGTGTCCACGCCATTAGGGGGGCTGTTGTGGCTTCCCACCAGGTTGTTGGACTCCTCTCCTGATGATCCATTCGGTTTTTCTGACTTGCATATTTTACCCCTCTTGTTTTTCTTATTTCCATGAGAATGGCCTCCTCCGTGAGAGTGCCCGTGTCCACCACCTGCGTGTCCGTGGAACAAGCACAGCCCGAGGAGGTTGACCAGGAGCCCGGCGGCCCCCACACCGATTACTACATGGGGTTTCTCGATTTCATGTGGGTTGGTGAATCGCTCGACGGCCTCCAAGATAATGGTGAAACAGAGAGCTGTGAGGAACACTGCGTTTACGAGAGCCCCCATCACCTCCGCCCGGATCCATCCGAACGTGTTTTTATTTGTCGATTGCGTCTTCTCAGCGAAGCGCACCGCCACCAAAGCCACAACCAGCGCAATGACATCCGATAGCATATGAAATGAGTCCGACAGCATTGCCAAAGATGCCGTGATCCGACTGACGACTACCTCTACAATAAAAAAACCAAATGTCAATGAAAGCATGCATAGTAGCCGCACACGATTAGGCTCACAAGCCATTTTTCTCCGCTGGGTCACTCGTTTAGCTAGATAACTGAGTTAGCTAGCTAGTTAGCTTACAATATGCTGGTAGCTATCTGTAGCGTGCCAATCGAGACTGGAAGCATATGATGGGATTCCATCACGTATTGTAAATATGTATATGCTCGTTAAAAATTCGTAATTATCGTACGATTTTACAACCGACTCCAATTCCAGATACAGCAAAAAACGATGTTGGGTCCTCAAAAGCGACTAACTGGGAAAATTAAAAGACTGGGGTATATTTCAGAAACGTTAGCGTAGACTTTGATTTGCAGACGGCTGAAACTTTGCACCCGAGCCGGTAAAGTTTCCACAACGAATGAGGCACGCCCTGGTCTTTTGCTATTGGTCATTATGGATAAAGTAGAATTTGGTTGGTCCATTTTCCCAACCATTTCACATGGGCGGAGCCGAGCGTTGCTATGTAGGCACGTTGCGTAAAGCAAACATTTCGAGGTCGTCGTTTGGAATCAATCGTCTAACATTTTGTGACTTCTTGTTTTTTTAGGATGGTGTATAGCATCTCCACAATGCCCGTTGTCTTATTTTTGTTCGCTAACAAAATGGTAACCACCTAATAGACATTGGGTTACTTAGACTACTGGTTAAGCACGATTACAAACCGAAAAGAAGCCTACACCTACTCTGAAAATATCTAAATGAAAATCGACATGTTATTTCTCAATCTGTTTAAAAAATATATTTGCAAGGGACAATGTCCTAGCAATACTTAAGTAGATTGAACCATTTAGAACGCATCCTGGCCATCACACAGTTACATGATTGTGGACCGCAATTTGGGTCATTGCGTGTCAAAAAAATATATACATCAAATAACGCTATTTGACGTACCAAATTAGCTTGTTGACTAATCAGGACCTATATATGACTAGCCGTCACATAATAATTTAACACGTAAATATTGTTTTACGTAGTTATTACACCATCACTCGTATTTCATGTCACAGCGATTCACCAAACGTATGCTATTGTAATGACCTGACTAGATCATAAATGAACAATTGTCCAGACAGAGGCTTGAGTTTGCGAATTGACGGTTTATTGAACCAACTTTACACAGGCTACTGTTTGGGCCGTAGCACACGCCAAATAGATGACAGATAACCCACAAGCCAATCGTGACCTTCTCTTGTGAAGCCCAGACGTAAGAGAGAGAGAACAAAGGCTGAACCTGGTCTTAACTTCCAATGCCCAACCCCCCTCCACGCCACTCCGCCAACCACCAGGATGCCCGGCATCAGAACATTCCAGGCATTCCCGTGATTGGCAGATAGCAGGTTGATTGACATGTCGGACCCCGCGAACACCGGGTACTGGTCAGTACAACACAACCACCTCCTAGCCTAGCACATAACACACAGCTGTCTGTGCGGGTCGCTACACACAGCCCCCCCACCACAAAGTCCCTCGTCCCGAGGGAACAAAGTCTCTGAAGCGACCCGGAGGTCTCCTTTGCCTGCGTGGCCGTGATGGTCGCAGAGTGCCCCTCTGGGAACCAGGGGATGAAGGCAGGGATATGGGGACAAGGAAGCGGGAACGGGTAATACAGTCCGTGGTTCTGGGGAACCACGCGGTGACACAGGGGGAGACAGGGGGAGTGGGCTGTCTGGAGCCTTGTCTGCGGCACCTGAGGGTGGGTGCCTGAAGAATGTCATTGCCAGAGAGGGGAATTGTGGGGGTTCCTGGGGTTTGGGGAGAAGAGGCCCCTCTGTATGGGGCTAACCTGTCCCGGTGCAGTGCCACCTTTCTCCCCCTGGGAGGAAGCTGCACCCGGTACACAACCTCCCCTACCCTCTCCAGGACACTGCAGGGTCCCACCCAGTGACTGTCCAACTTGGGGCATCTGCCTTTTTTTTCCTTAGGGGCTGTAGACCCAGACCAGCTCCCCAGCCACAAAGTGCCTTCCCGGGTGTGCACGTCATAGTTCCTTTTCTGCCTCACACCTGCATTCACCAGCTGCTCTCTGGCGAAGGTGTGGGCTGTCTCCAGGCGGTCCTGGAGTCTCCGGGCATACTCCGGCCCCGGAGGAACAGGAGGGCTATCCAGGGGGCCGACCAAACGCCATCTCCGCAGGGGTGCGGATCTCTCCCCAGCATGAGGAGGGCAGGCGTGCAGGAGGTGGAGTCTTGGACAGCGGAGCGGCATGCCATGAGGACCATAGGCAGGTGCTTGTCCCAGTCACGCTGGTGTTTGGAAGAGACGATGGCCAGCTGCTGTCCAAGCGTTTTGTTGAAGCGCTCCACAAGGCCATCACTTTGAGGATGGAGAGGAGTAGTGCGGGTCTTGTGCATACCCAGCCTCTCACACATGGTGGCGAACACACGGGACTCAAAGTTTCTGCCTTGGTCGCTGTGGATGGACTCTGCAGCTCCAAACCTGCTGAACATCCCCGCTGTCAGGGCGTCGACGATGGTCTCTGCCTCCTGGTCAGGCAGAGCATAGGCCTCGGGCCATTTTGTGAAATAGTCCATGGCCGTGAGCACCCAGCGGTTTCCACTGTCTGTGGTGGGAACGGCCCAACTACATCCACTCCCACCCTCTCCATGGGAGCCCCCACTGGGAACTGTTGGAGCTGAGCATGAGAGCGGCCTGGGGGCCCTTTCTCGCTGTGCAGTTGTCACAGCGGCGACAAAAGTCCTCCACATCCCTCTTGTGCTGCCCCCAGTAGAAGCCCTGACGGAGACGGCGCAGTGTTTTTGTGACCCCAAAGTGTCCAGTCCCCACCCCCATGAGTACTCTGGAGCACAGCCTCCGCAATGCTTTTGGGACCACCACCTGCCACCTCTCCTCTCCCGTAGCTGACTCCTTCCATGCCCGCTGTAGCACGCCATCAGCCAGCCGCAGTCTCTCAAACTTCGACCACAACCCTTTGGTCGCGAGTGAGAGCGCTGTCACCTCTTCCCATGGTGGCCTCACCTGCGCCTCTACCCACTGTAGCACTGGCTGTAGGTCTGTGTCCCGTCCCTGCTGCTGCCGCCATTCAGCCACGTCGACAGTCTGCAGCTCACAGCAGACAGGCCCGCTCGCCCGACACACTGTGGCACAGACACCCTCCTCTGCCCGCAGCTCTCTCTCCCGTCCCTCTCTCCGTTCACAGTGGCGGCAGCCGTCTGCAGTACAGGGCCGACGGGACATGGCGTCGGCGTTGGAGTGGCGTGCCCCTGCCCTGTGCACCACCGTGAAGTCATACGGCTGAAGCTCCTCCAACCAGCGTGCCACCTGCCCCTCTGGCTCTCTGAAAGACATGAGCCACTGGAGAGCAGAGTGGTCAGTCCTTACAGTAAAGGGCAGACCACCCAGGTAGTACTTGAAGTGTTTGACGGAAGCCACAACAGCCAAGAGCTCCCGCCGGGTGACACAGTAGCGGCGCTCATGTTTGTCAAATGTTTTGCTGAAGTACGCCACCACTCTCTCCCCCTCTGGCCCCACCTGGGCCAGCACCCCACCCATGCCCACATTGCTCGCGTCTGTGTCCAGGATAAAGGGCAAGGTGAGGTCAGGGGGCGAGCACGGGGCCTCGATCAGTGCACGTTTGAGGGTGTTGAACGCCTCCACACACTCCACTGTCCAAGTGAAAGCCTTGTCCTTCGGCAGCAGGCGGTTCAGTGGAGCAGCAATGCTTGAGAAGCCCCGTACAAACCTCCTGTAGTACGAGGCCAGGCCCAGGAAGCTCTTCAGCTGACGCTGGTCGGTGGGGGTGGGCCAGTCTCTGACAGCCCCTAACTTGTCCTCCATGGTGCTGATCCCCTCCTTCCCCACTCGGTGGCCCAAGAAGGACACCTCTCTCCTCATGAAGTGGCACTTCTCGGGGTGGAGCTTCAGACCTGCGGCAGCCACCCTCTCCAGCACACGCCGTAGCGCCCCCAGGGCTGACTGGAAGGAGCTGCCATGGGCCAGGATGTCATCGAGGTATACCAGACACTGCTGTCGGGGGATGCCATCCAGCACCCTGTCCATCAAACGCTCAAAAGTAGCTGGAGCGTTGCACAGGCCAAAGCACAGGACCTTGAACTGCCAGTGTCCTCTGTTAGTGGAGAACGCAGTTTTGGCTCTGGCCTCTGGGGAGAGGGGCACCTGCCAGTAGCCGCTGCGGAGGTCTAGTGAGGAGAACCAGGAGGACCCCTAACCAGGTCCAGCGACTCATCGATACGTGGTATGGGGTATGAGTCCTTCCTGGTCACCTCATTCAGCCGCCTGTAGTCCGCACAGAACCTCAGCTTGCCCCCCTTCTTCGGAACCATGACGACTGGCGCCGCCCAGGGGCTGTCTGAGGGCTCAATGAAGTCTGCCCGCTGCATCTCCAACACAGCCTTGTCTGCCGCCTCCTGGCGTGCCAGCGGGATACGCGGCGGGGACGCATCTTGATGGGTCGAGCATCACCTGTGTCGATCTCATGCTGCACCAGATGGGTCTGACCCACCTCTTCCTCACTCAACGCAAAGCTGTCTCTGAATTCAAACAGCAACTGCCACAACCGTCCCTGCTGCTCGGGGTCAAGACCAACACAGTTCCTCCCCCATATCTCCCTCACTGCAGACAGTGTCCTCTCCTCTCCCATCTGGGGTAGCTGGGCTGGGGGTGCGGCCCGGGCTCACAGAGGGCTGTGTCATGGAGGTAGCTGGGGGAATGTAACACACCGCCGTAGGTGACAGGGGGACTGGGGAAAAGTCACACACAGCTGTGGGGGGGGGCGCAGCCATGAGTCTCTGCTGCTTTAACTGTTGGAGTAAAGGGTTTGTTGGGTTGAGTGAATGTGACATTAGGGGGGGCCATGGTGACTTCCGTCCCTCCCTGGAAGCTCAGTGTGCCCCTATTTAGGTCTAACTGGCAGCCTGTGCTCCTAAGAAAGTCCAACCCCAGGATACAAGGGTCCTGCACAGCCGCCACCCACACAGGATGACGCACAGTCCTGCCCCCTACTGTCAGAGTCATTATTCCCTTCCCTTTCATGGGTGCCAGCTCACCTGTGACTGTGCGGAGCTGCACAGTTGTAGGCTCACACTGAGTCCAACCTGGCACAATATCTGGCCTCACCAGGGTTACTGTGGACCCAGTGTCCACCAGGGCGGAGCAGGGCACCCCCTCCACAGTGACAGGGACATGACAAAAGTCCCCAACACAGGTCCGGCCCACCACAACAACAGGCTCCATCCGCTTGCCCTCGTCTGCTTCTGGGGAAGTGGAGCCTTGCTTCCCCGTCTGTGCCGGTGGGCTCCTCCTGAAGATGATGGTGGTTGGGATAGAAAGCCAGGGGTCCGCACTACCCGGTCTATGCGGACCCGAGCCGTTCCCTGAGCTCTGGGGGACATGGGGCAATCTCGGCGCAGATGGCCTGGCTGGCCACAACCCCAGCAGACCCTGGGACCAGGGCTTGTGTTTCGTGCCGCCTGTAGCGACACAGCCCGAATGAGTTCTGTCATTTCGGCCACCCAAGCAGGCTTTTCCGGCTCCGGGCTGCTCTGCCCCCAGCTCGCACAGAGGGTGTGTCTCCCTGCACCCCCACCAAAGCCCCAGCTGAAGCCCCAGCCCACACCAGCTCCCTCTCCAAAGCCATCTCCAAGGCTGTCTCCAATGACTCAGGATGAGCCAGCTGGGTCTGTATGCGCAGCTCCGTAGGGGAGAGCGCCTGTATGAACTGGTCCCGTGCTAGCTCGCTCTGCACGGAGGGGGGCATGTGAGCATATGCCCGCCGAGAGAGGCTCTCAATGTCATTAGCTAGCACCCGTAGAGGCTCTCCAGGCTGCCTGCGTCTATTCCTCAGTTCGGAGCGCAGTAGCCCGGGCTGTACACACTGTCCATAGCGCCTCCTCAGTGCTCCCACTAGAGCACCATAATCATGCCTGTCCTCGGGGCTAATCAATATCAAACAGGCCAGAGCTTCATCCGTGAGGCATAAAGCCAACTGCAGTGCCCTTTCTTCATCCGACCACCCCCTAAAATGAGCTAACAGTTCAAACTGAGCATGAAAAGCTTCCCAATCCGCCTTACCGGAATACTTCGGGGTCTTAACAGATACGGACGCAGCCGGGAACTGGGCGCCGCCATGTTTGTTTACATCCTGAGCCCCAGATTCCTCGTCACCCCGCGTCGACGTCGCCACTTCGGTCCGCCCACCAGAATCCGCGAAATACACTCGACGAAGCACTCATGCCCGCTTCAGCGGCCATCACTCTAACGTCCTCCCTCAAGCGGCCTCTGCGCTCCGACGCCCTGGCGATCTCCTCAGACAGAACCCCGACATCCATTCACACGCACCTCCTTGGCCATAATCGTCCCCTACCTCCACCTTCACTTTCTGATTCCCTCAAGCATTTTCAATCCCCGTTCTCACCTACGGTAGCTAGCCACATAAGTCAGCTAGCTAGCTGGCTAACTTGTATCAACGTTTTTACTTCTGACACCAATGTAATGACCTGACTAGATCATAAATGAACAATTGTCCAGACAGAGGCTTGAGTTTGCGAATTGACGGTTTATTGAACCAACTTTACACAGGCTACTGTTTGGGCCGTAGCACACGCCAAATAGATGACAGATAACCCACAAGCCAATCGTGACCTTCTCTTGTGAAGCCCAGACGTAAGAGAGAGAGAACAAAGGCTGAACCTGGTCTTAACTTCCAATGCCCAACCCCCCTCCACGCCACTCCGCCAACCACCAGGATGCCCGGCATCAGAACATTCCAGGCATTCCCGTGATTGGCAGATAGCAGGTTGATTGACATGTCGGACCCCGCGAACACCGGGTACTGGTCAGTACAACACAACCACCTCCTAGCCTAGCACATAACACACAGCTGTCTGTGCGGGTCACTACACTATGATGCTACTACTGCTGCTGCACTTCAACACAGACAGATTCCCCCAAGCTCTCGAACTGATTAATGATGGTCGGACCCACCTATGTGAAGCTAGACATAATAAGGATTAGCCACAATAGTTCGCCTTCAAAATAAAAGCCTCAGTAAATGTGATGCAAATAGTGCCATAATAGAATAGATCACGCTAAACAAGGTTGGACTGTGTCATATAAATTCAACAAAAGACCATTTGTTACATTGAGAAAAATCTGTTGAAATCACACCGTGGATGCATTAGACTTTAGAATTGCATTTTATATATTAACATGCAATTTATATAACAACATTCCAACCTCGTTTAGCATACTTATTTCACTGTACAGCCTTCCCTATAGATTGTGGATTAATGACATTGGGTATCAGTGACACCCACAGAATATGAAACCACTGTGAAATGAGCCACATTTATTGTATCAGTCAACCACTATGTGTATTGAACACTTCCAGAGGAGAAACAATACAAAGTGAATGTTTTAGAGTCTGATAACTCTGAGGAGGACTTTGGAAAAAAGCACTCGGGTATTAAGCAGACTGATAACCCCTTTAATTGATCCCAAATCCGTAGGTAAGGATGTACAGTGCAATATGAATGTCAATACGCACAAAAGGCTGACTGGGGAGGTGATTTCCCACAGCCAAAGTCCTGCAATAAGAGTTATGATGCTAATATTTGCGTAAACTCTTCACAGTTGTGTTCTGTGGGTCTAACAAAGTAGACCTATACCCCAGGTCATTTCTCCACATTCCAACACGCCAATCTTGTTTAACTTGATCTAGTCTAAATATGTCATGATTCCACCAATTGTAACCATTTGCGTCACTTTCAAAGAGGGAGTTTTATCTTGAAGTCGAACCAAAATTCCACTATTGTGGCTAATCGTTATTGTTGCTAGCTTCATAACACGGTCCAGTCAAGCCTCACTAGCCAGATTAAGCTAGCTGGCTGCTTGTAACGTTAGCTTTTTTAATTTTTTTTTAATTTCACCTTTATTTAACCAGGTAGGCTAGTTGAGAACAAGTTCTCATTTGCAACTGCGACCTGGCCAAGATAAAGCATAGCAGTGTGAACAGACAACACAGAGTTACACATGGAGTAAACAATTAACAAGTCAATAACACAGTAGGAAAAAAAAGGGGAGTCTATATACATTGTGTGCAAAAGGCATGAGGTAGGCGAATAATTACAATTTTGCAGATTAACACTGGAGTGATAAATGATCAGATGGTCATGTACAGGTAGAGATATTGGTGTGCAAAAGAGCAGAAAAGTAAATAAATAAAAACAGTATTTATAGGTAAAAATGGGTGGGCTATTTGCCGATAGACTATGTACAGCTGCAGCGATCGGTTAGCTGCTCAGATAGCAGATGTTTGAAGTTGGTGAGGGAGATAAAAGTCTCCAACTTCAGCGATTTTTGCAATTCGTTCCAGTCACAGGCAGCAGAGAACTGGAACGAAAGGCGGCCAAATGAGGTGTTGGCTTTAGGGATGATCAGTGAGATACACCTGCTGGAGCGCGTGCTACGGATGGGTGTTGCCATCGTGACCAGTGAACTGAGATAAGGCGGAGCTTTACCTAGCATGGACTTGTAGATGACCTGGAGCCAGTGGGTCTGGCGACGAATATGTAGCGAGGGCCAGCCGACTAGAGCATACAAGTCGCAGTGGTGGGTGGTATAAGGTGCTTTAGTGACAAAACGGATGGCACTGTGATAAACTGCATCCAGTTTGCTGAGTAGAGTGTTGGAAGCAATTTTGTAGATGACATCGCCGAAGTCGAGGATCGGTAGGATAGTCAGTTTTACTAGGGTAAGTTTGGCGGTGTAAGTGAAGGAGGCTTTGTTGCGGAATAGAAAGCCGACTTGATTTGATTTTCGATTGGAGATGTTTGGTGAGTCTGGAAGGAGAGTTTACAGTCTAGCCAGACACCTAGTGTTATATAAATATATGTAAACATTCATATACATAGTTCATATATTATACAGCGCCAAGCCAAACCGCCTGACTCAAGTCATCTACGTACCCCTGCTAAAACCGGAACTAGCTCACACAGCCAGCAATAAAACTACCACCTAACACTATCCCCTCAGCTTTGTTGTCTTACGACCCCAGGAAACAAAGACATTCCATCGCATGAACACATACACCCAGCCATAGTAAACTGCCCCTCTAACTTACGAACCCCTGACATAAACATCTTCTAGTATAAACACTCTTTCCCCCTGCTACTGGTCTGCTACTGGTCGGGTGCCCAGAACAGAAGACTGCTGTGCACCAATGGGGGCTTCTACTCTGGCTAGAGCGGGTCCGCCTCCATCCTACGGGACCATTCAGAAGGCGTCACGACAAGACTCTACCTACTTTATTCTATGTATAAAAATGAATGTAACCTTTGTATAAGCTCTCTTTTTCACCTGACTCCTTATCGAGTTATATGAACTAGATCCGTGCACGTAAAACTGCGGGACAAGATATCCTTTAACTCATTAAAACTGCCTTTTGTTACAACTGAAATCCACTCTGTCCAGCGCCCGTGATTTGGTCTCGACTCTTCAGTATTTAATTACTAACACTAGGTACTTATAGATGTCCACATATTCAAGGTTGGAACCATCCAGGGTGGTGATGCTGGTCAGGCGTGGAACGGTTGAAAAGCATGCATTTGGTTTTACTAGCGTTTAAGAGCAGTTGGAGGCCACGGAAGGAGTGTTGTATGGCATTGAAGCTCGTTTGGAGGTTAGATAGCACAGTGTCCAAGGACAGGCCAGAAGTATATAGAATGGTGTCGTCTGCGTAGAGGTGGATCAGGGAATCGCCCGCAGCAAGAGCAACATCATTGATATATACAGAAAAAAGAGTCGGCCCGAGGATTGAACCCTGTGGCACCCCCATAGAGACTTCCAGAGGACCGGACAGCATGCCCCACGATTTGACACACTGAACTCTGTCTGCAAAGTAATTGGTGAACCAGGCAAGGCAGTCATCCGAAAAACCAAGGCTACTGAGTCTGCCGATAAGAATATGGTGATCGACCTTGCCAAGGCTTTCGACTCGGTCAATGAAGACGGCTGCACAGTACTGTCTTTTATCGATGGCGGTTATGATATCGTTTAGTACCTTGAGCGTGGCTGAGGTGCACCCGTGACCGGCTTGGAAACCAGATTGCACAGCGGAGAAGGTACAGTGGGATTCGAGATGGTCAGTGACCTGTTTGCTGACTTGGCTTTCGAAGACCTTGGATAGGCTGGGCAGGATGGATATAGGTCTGTAACAGTTTGGGTCCAGGGTGTCTCCCCCTTTGAAGAGGGGGATGACTGCGGCAGCTTTCCAATCCTTGGGGATCTCAGACGATATGAAAGAGAGGTTGAACAGGCTGGTAATAGGGCTTGCGACAATGGCGGCGGATAGTTTCAGAAATAGAGGGTCCAGATTGTCTAGCCCAGCAGATTTGTACGGGTCCAGGTTTTGCAGCTCTTTCAGAACATCTGCTATCTGGATTTGGGTAAAGGAGAACCTGGAGAGGCTTGGGCGAGTAGCTGCGGGGGGGGGACGGAGCTGTTGGCCGAGGTTGGAGTAGCCAGGCGGAAGGCATGGCCAGCCGTTGAGAAATGCTTGTTGAAGTTTTCGATAATCATGGATTTATCGGTGGTGACCGTGTTACCTAGCCTCTGGGCAGCTGGGAGGAGGTGCTCTTGTTCTCCATGGACTTCACAGTGTCCCAGAACTTTTTGGAGTTGGAGCTACAGGATGCAAACTTCTGCCTGAAGAAGCTGGCCTTAGCTTTCCTGACTGACTGCGTGTATTGGTTCCTGACTTCCTTGAACAGTTGCATATCGCGGGGACTATTCGATGCTATTGCAGTCCGCCACAGGATGTTTTTGTGCTGGTCGAGGGCAGTCAGGTCTGGAGTGAACCAAGGGCTATATCTGTTCTTAGTTCTGCATTTTTTGAATGGAGCATGCTTATCTAAAATAGTGAGGAAGTTACTTTTAAAGAATGACCAGGCATCCTCAACTGACGGGATGAGGTCAATGTCCTTCCAGGATACCCGGGCCAGGTCGATTAGAAAGGCCTGCTCACAGAAGTGTTTTAGGGAGCGTTTGACAGTGATGAGGGGTGGTCGTTTGACTGCGGCTCCGTAGCGGATACAGGCAATGAGGCAGTGATCGCTGATGATCCTGGTGGAAGACAGCGGAGGTGTATTTGGAGGGCCAGTTGGTCAGGATGACGTCTATGAGGGTGCCCTTGTTTACAGATTTAGGGTTGTGCCTGGTGGGTTCCTTGATGATTTGTGTGAGATTGAGGGCATCTAGCTTAGATTGTAGGACTGCTGGGGTGTTAAGCATATCCCAGTTTAGGTCACCTAACAGAACAAACTCTGAAGCTAGATGGGGGAAATCAATTCACAAATGGTGTCCAGGGCACAGCTGGGTGCTGAGGGGGGTCGGTAGCAGGCGGCAACAGTGAGAGACTTCATTTTCAAGATTAGTAGTTCGAACTGTTTGGGTATGGACCTGGAAAGTATGACATTACTTTGCAGGCTATCTCTGCAGTAGACTGCAACTCCTCCCCCTTTGGCAGTTCTATCTTGACGGAAGATGTTATAGTTGGGTATGGAAATCTCAGAATTTTTGGTGGCCTTCCTGAGCCAGGATTCAGACACGGCAAGGACGTCAGGGTTAGCAGAGTGTGCTAAAGCAGTGAGTAAAACAAACTTAGGGAGGAGGCTTCTGATGTTGACATGCATGAAACCAAGGCTTTTTCGATCACAGAAGTCAACAAATGAGGGTGCCTGGGGACATGCAGGGCCTGGGTTTACCTCCACATCACCCGCGGAACAGAGGAGGAGTAGTATGAGGGTGCGGCTAAAGGCTATCAAAACTGGTCGCCTAGAGCGTTGGGTCAGAGAATGAAAGGAGCAGATTTCTGGGCATGGTAGAATATATTCAGGGCATAATGCGCAGACAGGGGTATGGTGGGGTGCGGGTACAGCGGAGGTAAGCCCAGGCACTGGGTGATGATGAGAGAGGTTGTATCTCTGGACATGCTGGTTGTAATGGGTGAGGTCACCGCATGTGTGGGAGGTGGGACAAAGGAGGTATCAGGGGTATGAAGAGTGGAACTAGGGGCTCCATTGTAAACTAAAACAATGATAACTAACCTGAACAACAGTATACAAGGCATATTGACATTTGAGAGAGACATACAGTAATCACAGGTGTTGAATTGGGAGAGCTAGCTAAAACAGTAGCTAAAACAGTAGGTGAGACAACAACAGCTAATCAGCTAGCACAACAACAGCAGGTAAAATGGCGTTGGCTAGGCAGGGAGGGTCGGATTAACTACACACAGAGTCTGAGTGCGGCTGGGGCCGACAGATAAAACATAAACAAGCAGAATGGAGTACCATGATTAATGGACAGTCTAGCATGCATCAGCTATGTAGCCAAGTGATCAGTGTCCAGGGGGGCAGCGGTGGATGGGGCAGGGAAGCTGGACTGGCGAGTGTTATCCAGGTTAAAAAAACTGTCTGGCTGTGCAAAAGGTAAAATCCGCTAGCAGTGGCTAACAATGACTAAATAGCTTGTAGCTAGTTAGCTGGTTAGCTTCTGGAGGTTCTTGAGTGTGTTCTAAAAATTAAAAATAATGGCGATTCCGTATCACATTGGGTGAGGCAGGTTACCGGAAGGTATAAACAAATTAAAAATCGAAAAGAGATAGAAAGTAAATATGGGTCCAGTGAATGTTTGGGACGCGGCGATTCAGATGGTTAGCAGGCCTGTGCTAACAAGCTAACAGTTAGTAGGCCAGGGCTAAACAAGGTAGCAGTTAGCGGACCGGGGCTAAACAAGCTAGCAGTTAGCAAGCCGAATTAGCAAGCAAGGAGATAGCAAGGGCTAGAAAGTTAGCCTTTGGGGGACGTCGCGATGGGGTGAGTCTGTTTATTCCTCTTCATGCGGTGACATCGATAGACCGGTCGTGGATCCGGATATTGTAGCCCAGGAGTATGCTTCGCTGGTAGCACAGGAGCTCTGGCAACAGGGAGCTGGCGTGCTAGTTATTTTCATGAACTGAAGTTCAATTTCAATAGGAGGACAAGTGGCTACCTAGCTAATACTTACTCACAAGGATTCCTAAATCAATACTAAGAATATTAAAAATGACTGCAGTTTCTACTGGTCATTGTTTTCAGGCTGGTTGCATTGGTGCTAGCTAGGAGGGTACCTAGCTAGTGTTTCTAATTTGCAAACATTTTTGATCCTGCTCTTATTTCAAATGATCAATTATTGTTTTCCCATTCGGTCGAACTAATAAAGCCTTATTACCAACGTGATATTGTAAACACAACGTGCAAATTCAGCACACACAACATTCTATAATATAATTTTGTTATTTGACGTGTATCTTTTTTGTCAAGCAAAGACCCAAACGGCGGTCCATACAGGATTCATTTTGGAAGAACGTCTTCACCTGCAGATTTCTCCAGCCACTTTCGAACGACACTTCAACCATTCCAACATGAAAGGAAGAGGAGAAATGATTACCTCTTGTGGGAGACGCTGACTACTACAAGCCTTTACATCTCGAGTACACTAGATTACCAAAAGTATGTGGATACCTGCTCGTTGAACATCTCATTCCAAAATCATGCGCATTAATATGGAATTGGTCCCCCCTTTGCTGCTATAACAGCCTCCACTCTTCTGGGAAAGCTATCCACTAAATGGAACATTGCTGAGGGGACTTGCTTAAAGCGATAAGGCCTGGCTCGCAGTTGGCGTTCCAATTAATCCCAAAGGTGTTCGATGGGGTTGAGGTCAGGGATCTGTGCAGGCCAGTCAAGTTCTTCCACACTGACTTCGACAAACCATTTCCGCTTTGTGCACAGAGCATTGTCATGCTGAAACAGTAAAGTGTTGCCACAAAGTTGGATGCACAGAATCTTCTTGAATGTAATTTTATGCTATAGCACTAAGATTTCCCTTCACTGGAACTAAGGGGCCTAGCCCGAATCATGAAAAACTGCCCAAGACAATTATTCTTCCTCTACCAAACTTTACATTTGGCAGGTAGCGATCGGGCAGGTAGTGATCTCCTAGCATCCGCCAAACCCAGATTCGTCCTTCGGATTGCCAATGGCGGAAAGCTTTACACCACTCCAGCCGACACATTGCATTGTGCATGGTGATCTTAGACTAGTGTGCGGCTGCTTGGCCATGGAAACCCATTTCATGAAGCTCCGGACGAACAGTTCTTGTGCTGACGTTGCTTCCAGAGGCAGTTTGGAAACCAGTAGTGAGCAGTGGTGGGCCTGGGCCTTCAGTGAGGTCCTACACAGTCCCACCCAAATTAATCCACCTCTTATTACTCAGTACTCTGGACGGCTCTGACTTAGAATACGTGGAAAACTACAAATACTTAGGTGTCTGGTTAGACTGTAAACTCTCCTTCCAGACCCATATCAAACATCTCCAATCCAAAGTTAAATCTAGAATTGGCTTCCTATTTCGCAACAAAGCATCCTTCACACATGCTGCCAAACATACCCTTGTAAAGTTGACCATCCTACCAATCCTCGACTTTGGCAATGTCATTTACAAAATAGCCTCCAATACCCTACTCAACAAATTGGATGCAGTCTATCACAGTGCTATCCGTTTTGTCACCAAAGCCCCATATACTACCCACCATTGCGACCTGTACGCTCTCGTTGGCTGGCCCTCGCTTCATACTCGTCGCCAAACCCACTGGCTCCATGTCATCTACAAGACGCTGCTAGGTAAAGTCCCCCCTTATCTCAGCTCGCTGGTCACCATAGCATCTCCCACCTGTAGCACACGCTCCAGCAGGTATATCTCTCTAGTCACCCCCAAAACCAATTCTTTCTTTGGCCGCCTCTCCTTCCAGTTCTCTGCTGCCAATGACTGGAACGAACTACAAAAATCTCTTAAATTGGAAACACTTATCTCCCTCACTAGCTTTAAGCACCAACTGTCAGAGCATCTTACAGATTACTGCACCTGTACATAGCCCACCTATAATTTAGCCCAAACAACTACCTCTTTCCCAACTGTATTTAATTTATTTATTTATTTTGCTCCTTTGCACCCCATTATTTTTATTTCTACTTTGCACATTCTTCCATTGCAAAACTACCATTCCAGTGTTTTACTTGCTATATTGTATTTACTTTGCCACCATGGCCTTTTTTGCCTTTACCTCCCTTCTCACCTAATTTGCTCACATTGTATATAGACTTGTTTTTTTTTACTGTATTATTGACTGTATGTTTGTTTTACTCCATGTGTAACTCTGTGTCATTGTATGTGTCGAACTGCTTTGCTTTATCTTGGCCAGGTCGCAATTGTAAATGAGAACTTGTTCTCAACTTGCTTACCTGGTTAAATAAAGGTGAAATAAAAAAATTAAAAAAATTACCATCATTATGATGCCATGGCTCTAGACACTATACATTTAGACAGAAACGCAGTATAACCAGGTGTTGCGTCACCTTGAATTTGACATTTTTATTCAGAGAATTGCAGGGGAAGAGTACAATCCCTTTTCATTGTGCAGCTCCGTTGCCCTGCACGCTTGTTCGTTGAGCTGTAGATCCACTCGGGTGTCCCCAAAAGTTTTCAAAAGCACCATTGCTTGTAAGTGCCTAGCCGTACTTTGGTGTTTCGTTAACTGCCTTGGTTAGACAACTCAAGTTTGCAAAGCCAGTGTGGCTCCAAACACCAAATCGATCACTTGCAAATAATAGGCATTCCCAGCAGTACAGTTTGCAGTGCTTCTCGGAGCCTGTGAGCCATTGATAGCGCTCGTAGTTGGAAATTTGAAAGTGGCGAACGAACCCCTTTCCCGCCTTTGACAGGCTTTGTAGCGTCGGCGTCGGGCGACCTCTCCTGACAATGTCTAACTTTTCTTGAAAAGTTTGTCTTGAGAATGGGGTTATAATTATATCCTCGACCAAATTGATATCTTCTCCTCCTTCCGCCATTGTGGATTGAAAAAACAGCTTAGTAGTACGCGAATTAATTCGTTTATCAAATTCAGTTTCCTAGTTCTGAGGTTCTGCATAGGCCTGCCCCTCAATATTGGTAATCCAATCAAAAGACGTGCACGATCTACGCCTGCTAGCTGGCTCCTGTGTAACACTGGAGCCAGCCAGCAGGCGTACAATAGCCAACTCTAAAGCTGATTGGTTGACACTAAAATTTTCATTTCCATTCACTTTAAGCTACAAGCACCCGCACTGTTGATTCTGAAGGCCTGAGGGCAGATTTTAAACCCCTGGCAACACATGATGGCCGAATATGATTGGATAAAAGATCTAACATAAAGACCAGCCCTACAAATCTCAACCTGGGGCTGGAAGTAGTGCAACCAAGAGGAAAGCTATGAAATTAAGAGTATAACTCTTACCCTGGGGAATAATTTAATACATATTTGTGGGAAAATATATTTTAAAAAATATTATATTCTGCTGATGTTTAGGCCAGCAGAGAAGGCCTTGCTGGCCCACCACTGCTAGTGAGTGTTTCAACCAAGGAAAGACCATTTTTATGTGCTATTGCACTCAGTGGTCCCGTTCTGTGAGCTTGTGTGGCCTACCACTTCGCGGCTGAGCGATTGTTGCTCCTAGACGTTTCCACTTTACAATAACAGCACTTACAGTTGACCGGGGAAGCTCTAGCAGTGCAGGACATTTTACAAACTGACTTGTTGGAAAGATGGCATCCTATGACAGCACCACGTTGAAAGTCACTGAGCTCTTCAGAAATGCCATTCTACTGTCAATGTTTGTCTATGGAGATTGCATGGCAATGTGCTCGATTTTATACACCTGTCACTCCAGGTGTGCCTGAAATAGCCGAATCCACTTATTTGAAGGGGTGCCCACATACTTTTGTATATAGAGTGTATATCTATAGCTAGGTTTCCATCCAATTGGCGACATATTTTCATGCAAATATTCTAAAATCCCTATAAAGAAAATATGCACATTTTCATCCAACCGTTTCATGTTGATTCATTTTTATTTAACCATTATTTAACTATGAAAGACAATTAAGAACACATTCTTATTTTAGGGCCAAGATGGGGTAGTAGTGAAGACGTGTTTTGTTCGTGTCTCGTGTACTTTTGTATTTTTCGTATATATATTTACATTTTATTTTCAATCTCTTTTTGATTTTTAATTCGATTATACCTTCCGGTAACCTGCCTCACCCAATGTGATACGGTATCGCTATTATTTTTAATTTTAGAACACTTTCAAGAACCTCCAGAAGCTAACCAGCTAATTAGCTATTCAGTCATTGTTAGCCACTGCTAGCGGCTTTTACCTTCTGCACAGATACCAGCCCTGTTCTTAGCCTGGATAATACTCGCCAGTCTACTAGTATCGGACTGTCTCTCCACAACAACGCCGGATTCATGCCGTAATCCCTGGAACACTACTTCTGATCTTCACAGCTAGCTTGCAGCTAGCTAGCTCACAGCTTGCAGCTAGCTAGCTCACTGTGGCACCCTGTACCGAAGCTATCCCTGAGGCCCACCTCCCAGCCTACTCAGCTGTTCACCCGAACCCCACTCATACACGGCTAGAGCCCGATACTCCACCGGATCCTTGCTGTAAATTCTGGACCTTGGCACCGGATCACCGCTGCTACCGATTGGCTATAGTGGCTAACGCCACTGCCACGAAGCTAGCACCAGTTAGCCGTGAGCCAGGCACATCTCCCGGCCAGCAAACTAAATTCTACAATACCTCTTTCGCCAT
Organism: Oncorhynchus nerka; assembly: GCF_034236695.1. Lineage (NCBI taxonomy): Eukaryota > Metazoa > Chordata > Actinopteri > Salmoniformes > Salmonidae > Oncorhynchus > Oncorhynchus nerka. Next base: position 52,016,946 of record NC_088408.1, on the reverse strand, counting down.
CTGGCTTGGATTCTCTGTCAACACGGCGCCCCGCCGCGCCCCCACCACGACTGGTCTGCCGACGAATACTCCATCCGCTGTGCCTTCAACCGGCCTCCGTTGGAGGGCTACTAACTTTAAACGCCTTGTCGCCTGCTAACGTAGTGGCGGGTTCCCTGTCCCATCCACCGCTGCCCCCTGGACACTGTGATCACTTGGCTACATAGCTGATGCCTGCTGGACTGTCCATTAATCACGGTACTCCATTCTGTTTATTTATTTTTTATCTGTCGGCCCCAGCCGCGAACTCAGGCTCTGTGTGTAGTTAATCCGACCCTCTCTGCCTAGTCATCGCCATTTTACCTGCTGTTGTTGTGTTAGCTGATTAGCTGTTGTTGTCTCACCTGTTGTTTTAGCTAGCTCTCCCAATCAACACCTGCGATTACTTTATGCCTCGCTGTATGTCTCTCTCAAATGTCAATATGCCTTGTATACTGTTGTTCAGATTAGTTATCATTGTTTTAGTTTACAATGGAGCCCCTAGTTCCACTCTTCATACCTCTGATACCTCCTTTGTCCCACCTCCCACACATGCGGTGACCTCACCCATTACAACCAGCATGTCCAGAGATACAACCTCTCTCATCATCACCCAGTGCCTGGGCTTACCTCCGCTGTACCCGCACCCCACTATACCCCTGTCTGCGCATTATGCCCTGAATATATTCTACCAACCTGGAAACCTGGACCCGTACAAATCAGCTGGTCTTGACAATCTGGACCCTCTATTTCTGAAACGATCCGCCGCCAACACCTCATTTGGCCGCCTTTCCTTACAGTTTTCTGCTGCCTGTGACTGGAACGAATTGCAAAAATCGCTGAAGTTGGAGACTTTTATCTCCCTCACCAACTTTAAACATCTGCTATCTGAGCAGCTAACTGATCGCTGCAGCTGTATATAGTCCATCGGTAAATAGCCCACCCAATTTACCCACCTCATCCCCATACTGTTTTTATTTATTTACTTTTCTGCTCTTTTGCACACCAGTATCTCTACCTGCACATGACCATCTGATCATTTATCGCTCGTGTTAATCTGCTAAATTGTAATTATTCGCCAACCTCCTCATGCCTTTTGCACACAATGTATATAGACTCTTTTTTTCCTCTACTGTGTTATTGACTTGTTTATTGTTTACTCCACGTGTAACTCTGTGTTGTTGTCTGTTCACACTGCTATGCTTTATCTTGGCCAGGTCGCAGTTGTAAATGAGAACTTGTTCTCAACTAGCCTACCTGGTTAACTAAAGGTTAAATAAAAAATAAATAAATTGATGGCCTACCCCGGCCAAATCCTCCCGTTTCCCAGACGACGCTGTGCCAATTGTGCGCGGCCCTATGCTACTCCCGATCACGTCCGGTTGTGATACAGGCCGGGATCGAAGCTGGGTCTGTGGTGACGACTCTAGCACTGAAATACAGTGCTTTGCTGCGCCACCTGATTCATGAAAAAAAGTCACGGCCGGGCTGATGGAAACATGAAACGCTGGTACAATTTTATAAATGTCGACAATATGTTCGTTCCACATGATGCACGTTTAGTTTTTTTCTCTTGCACTTCACAGTGGAATAAAATAATCAAAGCTTTATTTGAATCACCTGTGTAGTGCTAGGGCGAAAAACAAAATGTGCATCCAGTTGGCCCCATGACCGAGCTTTGGAAACCCTGTATTTGGCTCGAGGAAATAAATTATGAACTTCACAGGGTGATGAATGTGCAAAGTAATGTTCTTGATGATCCTTTCCAATAAATATCGACTTGTCTTATTCTGGTGACATGAAGATCGATGCTTGGCTGCAGTTTAACATATCCAAATAATATCGCTCTTATCCATATTAATCTCCTGATGTAGGTAGCCTACCCGCACTGTATCTACTAGTTGAGAGCCAGAGGAAATTATTAGGACACGTAAACACCTTAATCGGCTTTCCAGCTGTGCATTTGATCTCCGTAAACGCTAACGACAGCCCAGCGAGCCTACCACTTTAGAGCGAGTGAAATTAGTTCCGAACTGAATGTATGCGTCTAAGTCATTTTCACATACACATTTTATATGTCCGAAATCAGAATCATATATGCTTCCAAAAATAACATTATCGCTGTGTTAGAACGTTTATTTTGATCGACATTCTGCATTTGTCAGAGTGCCATCTGGTATCCTGATTTCAGATGTGTCCATGTAAACAGGATTATTAGGGAAATCGTTATTCTTGCAAAGCATGTAAACGTTTTAATCAAACTATTATATTAATTTGACTATCCACACAAATTGCATTATTGTGTGCATGTAACCGTACTCAATCAACAGATAAACCGTACAAGGTGAGAATGAGATCACTTGCATGTAACGTAAATCTTTCATTTAGAAATAAAGAGAATGTACAATCTACAACAATCATCCATCTCTGATTACATAGCTTCCTCTACAAGAGTGCACTCACCCTTACATGTTATATTCCCAAATCATTTACATGGTCACATTTCTTTGCAAACTGCTGAGAACATAAAATGAAACATTTAGAAAAGTGTAGCAAGAGCTGACCATCATGTAGCCCTAATCAAAATGCCCATTTGAGATTAATAGGAGACAAGCCAAGGGCAAAGGAACAATAAAAGACAAATGTCAATCAGATAACAATTCCACTGAAACAGACATTTGTTGGGTCACCAGTGTCTATTTTTAACAGAAAACAATGGCCTTGACGTTTGCCAACCCTTCCCAATTCCTAAACTCATATTTGCCAAACATTTACATATTTCCAGCAGTGTATGTGGGAGTGGACACCCATTTATACATCTCTGGATACTGTACCAACACAGCCCTTGAAATATATTTTTAATGCCACAGTATGTACAAAGCATCATAACTTCAGTGCAATTCAGTCTAACATCGACACATTTGAAATGTCGAGGTGAAAAAAACATTCACACCACTAAAAAACATATTTGGTATCCAATATTTAGCCATTTCATCACAGTACAATCACTCACACTATGATACAAATAAATTAAAGCTACACATTTTCCCTAAAGGGTGTGACCACTAGCTTTCAGTGAGTTTTTAAAACTCTCTATTAGTCAGAAAGACTGAGCATAGTCAGAAAGACTGAGCAGAGACCAGTAGCTTCTGGGACGTAGCTCAGACATCCATTCACATGACACTGATAATCAGGCCCTAAACAGCAGGCTCTCCTGGTGCTAGCGGATGCCTAGGATCTGCCTGCTCTTGAGCTGGTACTTCCTCTCCACCTCCTCCAGGGCCTGGGTCCGCAGGTTGGCTGTCTGCAGCCTCCTCTTCAGGACCAGCTCCTGGCTCTTCTCGCTCTGCTTCTGATCAGGCCTCTGGTTCTCTTTGCTGTCTCTGGCAAAACTGACCTTCTTTTCAAGGGGGACATTCTCCTCTCCCACATCTAAGGGGGCCAAGATGGCAAAAAGTTACACATGTTGAACAGGTTTTATTGAGCACTACATTATGTGCAGATAAAATACCCTCCCATAATATGTTACCAAAACAATTCTCAAGTTCGTAATTTGCCCAGAGAAAAAGACAGGTGTCTTAAAGTGACCTAAATGTATTCCCTCCCCTTTATTTGATCTGAAAACATGGCTACCCTATATCATATTGTTCAACTTCAATATAGAAGCAAAATCACGTATCCTCCCCTTTCCTAGTTTTTCACTTGACACCCATACCCATGTCATTGGAATAGAGTGGTGGCAGGGTCTTCTGCTGTTTTACCAGGTTGCAGCTCTTCAACAAACTCTCCGCTCTGAAATGAAAATACATTTCTGGGAGTCAAAATAGAGTATAGCCAACCCTCTTGCAGTTTTATAGCAAGGAATGCGATTATGACAGCAAAGCGTGAAGGAAAGTAGCATTAACACATCTTGGAGGACTAAAGCCTTAGCAGTTAGTCTAATGTGACATTAAAACAGCAGTTTTCTGCATTTCAAGTGAAGTGATCCAAGGGAGCTTTGTTTTACCTGGCAAGTTTCTCATTCGATAGTCTCTCGTGAACACAAAGCTCCTGCTCCCGCTCTGTAGGAGGAATATATATATATATTTTTTATTTAACTAGGCAAGTCAGTTAAGAACAAATTCTTATTTACAGTGAAAGCCTAATTCACCAGAGTTACAGCATAAAAATTCCACAGATTACAAACAATTCAGTCTATATACACTCAGTAGCATAGCCAGTGACACATTGACTACAAACAACAATCATTATAGATGTTTCAGCAGTCCACACCAAACAACACTGATTAAAAGAACATCCGTGTTCCAACACCAGAGGGGTCTCATCTGTGACTCTGACATTATAGGGACCAGGGTTGGGGTTGAATCAGTTTTCAATTCAGTCAATTTAAGTTAATTGAAATTTCAATTAAGAACAGAATTAAGCTTAATCGTGATAAGGGTAAACACTCACGCTCCAGCCTCTCCTCGCACTCTTTTAGGGCCTTCTCCCTCTCCCGCAGCAATTGCTCCTTGAGCCTCAGCGCCGCAGCGGTCGGGGAGGTTGAAGACCCGGCTGGCTTTGGGTTCTCTGGATTAGCCGAACTCCTCCAGTTGCGCGCCTGCATCCTCTGCTCATCGGCGACCACGTCCACCAACAGGCTGCTCTGGAGAATGGACTCCACCGAGGGCCTCAGGTAGTCCTGGCAACGAGGCACAACAGCCAAATCAACAAAGAGTAGAATGGTGGGCAGGAGGGATTAAAATCTCTTGACATTGAAATTGTATTTTGAGCATAATAATGTGCTTGGCGATGGAGACAAATAATAATCATCTCAACAGGTATGCTGCAGTGAGGAGTTGCTCACAAGATGACATGAACTTTAGATGGAGATTTTCTGTGCCGTGAAACATATTCCAAACCTTTAAATGGAGCATTCTGGACAGGAGTGTGTTCAGCTCCTCTGAGTACCGGTAGGGGATCCTCCTGAACTTCCCCTCTCGGATCTTCTCTGCCAGCTCTTTTTGGTTATAAGCTGTGAAAGGAGGCCTTGGTGGAAGAAACATGCGTCAGACTGTAGTCTAAGGCATTGACTGAGGGATATTTAGTAAGAATATAGATGACCGGTAAGGTAACTTACGATAAGGCACAGAGTTCATACAACAAGCATCCCAGGGACCAGATATCCGATTTCTCGTTGTAGGACATGCGATTAATTTGTTCCTGTAAAATATGGAATTGTCCACACATGGACAGATTGATTGAATAGAAAACTAGAGTATGGGGTGGGAGGGTTGTATTTTGTATTTTTCTGTACCAATTATGTTGATTGTCCTGTTTGAAAATGGGCAAATCCATATGAATTGCATCACTTTTTGACAGCCTCCCTTTTGATTTAAATATACATTTCCATACATGTTTGTCCATGGAAGAAGTGGTCAAGAAAGTGACATTTTGTACCTGAATGCCAAAACATTCAGGAAATAGGTGCTCAAAGTTGACCCATTTTGCATTCTCCACCAAACCATGAGACACCATGTCTTCATCAATGGAAAAGATAAATGATTGAGTTTGATATAATTTAAATGCTTTCAAATAGTTGTCAAACTACTTTATAATTTACCCAAATCCAATAAATGTGTTTAAAAAAGAAAGAAAACCAGAGTATCTGGTTGAAAAAAAAAGTTTTACTTTTAAAACCATAATCATAGGATTCCCAATTCCCAAAGCCTTTGCTTTTGCTATTGACTCACAGGCGACATGTAGTAAGGGGTTCCGACGAAAGTCTTAGCGAAACTGGTGTCATGGTTCAGGATTCTTGCGAGACCAAAGTCACCGAGCTTGACATTTTGCTTGACATCCAGGAAGATATTGGCGGGCTTGAGATCTCTGTGCAGCACTGTGGCCACACCATCGCTCCGGCAATGGCACTCCTTCAGTGCAAGAGTGAGCTGTGCCATGACTCGCATGATGAATTCCTCCTCCAAGTAACGCCTGGCCAGAAGGAACACAACATGCACAGAGTTACCAACCAACACGCTTACCTTGAACATGCCAAATGCAATTTGTATTATTCTTTTTAGTCATGACAACCCTCAGAGTTTGCCTACAGGCTGGGAGGCCAGTGTTCAACACCCTCAAAGGGTGGGTATCCGCCGTTCGCTACCTAGGTGTCAGAGAGGGATGGCCATTGGATATACAGTGGGGCAAAAAAGTATTTAGTCAGGCACCAACTGTGCAAGTTCTCCCACTTAAAAAGATGAGAGAGGCCTGTAATTTTCATCATAGGTACACTTCAACTATGACAGACAAAATGAGGAAGAAAAATCCCGAAAATCACATTGTAGGATTTTTCATGAATTTATTTGCAAATTATGGTGGAAAAATAAATATTTGGTCAATAACAAAAGTGTATCTCAATACTTTGTTATATACCCTTTGTTGGCAATGACAGAGGTCAAACATTTTCTGTAAGTCTTCACAAGGTTTTCACACACTCTTGCTGGTATTTTGGCCCATTCCTCCATGCAGATCACCTCTAGAGCAGTGATGTTTTGGGGCTGTTGCTGGGCAACACGGACTTTCAACTCCCTCCAAAGATTTTCTATGGGGTTGAGATCTGGAGACTGGCTAGGCCACTCCAGGACCTTGAAATGCTTCTTACGAAGCCCCTCCTTCGTTGCCCGGGCGGTGTGTTTGGGATCATTGTCATGCTGAAAGACCCAGCCACGTTTCATCTTCAATGCCCTTGCTGATGGAAGGAGGTTTTCACTCAAAATCTCACGATACATGGCCCCATTCATTCTTTCCTTTACACGGATCAGTTGTCCTGGTCCCTTTGCAGAAAAACAGCCCCAAATCATGTTTCCACCCCCATGCTTCACAATAGGTATGGTGTTCTTTGGATGCAACTCAGCATTCTTTGTCCTCCAAACACGACGAGTTGAGTTTTATCCAAAATGTTATATTTTGGGTTCATCTGACCATATGACATTCTCCCAATCTTCTTTTGGATCATCCAAATGCTCTCTAGCAAACTTCAGATGGGCCTGGACATGTACTGGCTTAAGCAGGGGGACACGTCTGGCACTGCAGGATTTGAGTCCCTGGCGGCGTAGTGTGTTACTGATGGTAGGCTTTGTTACTTTGGTCCCAGCTCTCTGCAGGTCATTCACTAGGTCCCCCCGTGTGGTTCTGGGATTTTTGCTCACCGTTCTTGTGATCATTTTGACCCCACGGGGTGAGATCTTGCGTGGAGCCCCAGATCGAGGGAGATTTTCAGTGGTCTTGTATGTCTTCCATTTCCTAATAATTGCTCCCACAGTTGATTTCTTCAAACCAAGCTGCTTACCTATTGCAGATTCAGTCTTCCCAGCCTGGTGCAGGTCTACAATTTTGTTTCTGGTGTCCTTTGACAGCTCTTTGGTCTTGGCCATAGTGGAGTTTCGAGTGTGACTGTTTGAGGTTGTGGACAGGTGTCTTTTATACTGATAACAAGTTCAAACAGGTGCCATTAATACAGGTAACGAGTGGAGGACAGAGGAGCCTCTTAAAGAAGTTGTTACAGGTCTGTGAGAGCCAGAAATCTTGCTTGTTTGTAGGTGACCAAATACTTATTTTCCACCATAATTTCCAAAAAAAATAATTAAAAATCCTACAATGTGATTTTCGGGATTTTTTTTTCTCATTTTGTCTGTCATAGTTGAAGTGTACCTATGATGAAAATTACAGGCCTCTCTCATCTTTTTAAGTGGGAGAACTTGCACAATTGGTGGCTGACTAAATACCTTTTTGCCCCACTGTATGTACAGTGTATTCGGAAAGTATTCAGACCCCTTGACCGTTTCCACATGTTGTTACATTACAGCCGTACTCTAAAATGGATTACGTCGTTTTCCCCCCTCGTCAATCTACACACAATGCCAAAGCAAAAAAACAGTAAAAAATAAATTTAAAAAATGTTTGCATATTTATAAAATCGGAAATATCACATTTATATAAGTATTCAGACCTTTTACTCAGTACTTTGTTGAAGCACCTTTGGCAGCGATTACAGCCTAGAGTATTCGTTGGTATGACGCTACAAGCTTGGCACACCTGTATTAGGGGAGTTTCTCCCATTCTTCTCTGCAGATCCTCTCAAGTTCTGTCAGGTTGGATGGGGAGCGTCGCTGCATAGCTATTTTCAGGTCTCTCCTGAGATGTTTGATCTGGTTCAAGTCCAGGCTCTGGATGGTTCACTCAAGGACATTCAGAGACTCTCCTGCATTGTCTTGCTGTGTGCTAAGTGTTGTTGTCCTATTGGAAGGTGAACCTTCGCCCCAGTCTGAGGTCCTGAGCGTTCTGGAGCAGGTTTTCATCAAAAAGCTCTCTGTACTTTGCATCGTTTATCTTTCCCTTGATCCTGACAAGTCTCCCAGTCCCTGAAATACATCCCCACAGCACGATGCTGCTACCACCATGCTTCACCATAGGGATGGTGCCAGGTTTCCTCCAGATGTGACGCTTAACATTCAGGCCAAAGAGTTCAATCTTGGTTTCATCAGACCAGAAATTCTTGTTTCTCATGATCTGAGAGTTCTTTAGATTCCGTTTGGCAAACTCCAAGCGTGCTGTCATGCCTTTTACTGAGGAGTGGCTCTCGTCTGGCCACTATCATAAAGGCCTGATTGGTGGAATGCTGCAGAGATGGTTGTCCTTCTGGAAGGTTCTCCTATCTCCACAGAGGAACTCTGGAGCTCTGTCAGGGTGACCATCGGGTTCTTGCTCACCTCCCTGACCAAGGCCCTTCTCCCCCGATTGCTCAGTTTAGCCTGGTGGCCAGCTCTAGGAAGTCATTTAAGAATGATGGAGGCTACTGTGCTCTTGGGGACCTTCAATGCTGCAGATCTGTGCCTCGACACAATCCTGTCTCGGAGCTCTACCGACAATTCCTTTGACCTCAAGGCTTGGTTTTTGCTCTGACATACATTGTCAAAGGTGGGACCTCATATAGACAGGTGTGTGCCTTTCCAAATCATGTCCAATCAATTGAATTTACAACAGGTGGACACTAATCAAGCTGTGGAAACATCTCAAGGATGATCAATGGAAACAGGATGCACCTGAGCTCAATTTCAAGTCTCATAGCAAAGGGTCTGAATACTTATGCAAATAAGGCATTTATTTATTTTTACTACATTTTCATTTTACTACAAAAATTCTAAAAACCTGTTTTTGATTTGTCATTATGGGTTATTCTGTGTAGATTGATGAGTAAAAAAATGAATTTAATACATTTTTAGAAGAAGGCTGTAACATAACAAAATGTGGAAAAAGGGAAGGGGTCTGAATACTTTAGGAATGCACTGTATACATGGATGGACAAGGAAACCAAGGTAAACACGACAGCACAAAACACACACACCTTTCTTTGATGCATCTGGTGATGAGGCTGGAGAGGTCGCCGCCTTTGCAGTGCTCCATAACGATGTACAGTGTAGTGTTGGTCCGATCTATGATGCGGTCATAATATCTCACAATGTTTGGATGCTTCAGTTCACGGAGGAGGTTGACCTCGGACACCAGCATTTGCTTCTCGCTCTCAGCCATTGTGCCGTAGTCCAGCGCCTTCCAAACTAGAATCTATGATGAAACCCAAACACCACAAAACTAAGCATTTATTGATTGGCCAGATGTTATTTAATTTCTAAGGTTTCACAGGAAATGCATGGAATAAAATGCTTGATGTTGGGAACATACTTTAAAAGATGGCAAATAAACATATACATTGAAGGCTAGGTACTAACCAGCTACGTGTTTTACTTCAAATGCTGTATGGTTCACATACATAACGTTAGCTATATGACATCAAATCCTCAGTTGTAGGTAAACAACATAGCTTATGATTTAGTTTTGTTCATAGATATCGGGAGGTCTGATGTGCCCCTTTCTGTTTATTGAGGTCATTTTTGGAACCCCTTCTTGGCTCAAGAGCCCAGAAGCTAACGTACCTGGCCTGGTGGCTTACTTGGTGAACTCAATGGAGTTGAGTTTATTACGCTAGTGGCCATGTTAACTAACGTTAACTAGCTAGCTAAAGTTAGCTAGTAAGCATAACGTTAGCTACACAAAGTCGAACCATATATTCAATTAAATTCAATTGACTTTATTGACATGACAATTTCATTATTACTTACATTGTCAAAGTAAACATATCGAAAAATAAAAATAAACAAAACATATATATTTATATATAAATAAATTCACTAACGTTACTGTAGACAGGTAGCTACGTTACATTTGCTAGCTTCTAACGTTAGCTAGCTAGGTACAGTACAGTGCACGCTGTAAAAAGAAAAACACTTACCTTCCCATCAGATTTCCTCCGTATTTTCTGACATTTGCCATAAGACCCTGATCCTATGGTATACAACACCTTATATAATCGTCAACACGAGATGGCATTTTGGCGAAGCTAGCTAGCTAATTGCAAAGTTTGCATCCAAGGTAGCTACTGTAGCTTACTGTAACGTTACTGTACTGTACTTAGCTAGTTGCAGGTGTTCAGCGAAGGAGAGGAACAACTTTACTCTGGCAATGGAAATATTTTGTACGTTTTATTTCCTTAAATAATGTTAGCAAATGTAATTGCTGGCAATATATCTTCGATCACTTATTTATCACTTACAGTGATTTGTGTAGATGACGGTTTAAAATTGGTGCCTGAATTATTCAATGTGGTTGGTCCGCATTCAGAATATTCTGATTGGCTGGAATTAAGATACAACCTGCAGGTTGCTAAGCATCTGACACCCGCAAGATCTGGCGCGGGTGTTTAAAGAGGAGGAATCTTTTAAATTGATATGCATGTCAAAATTAAAATGTACTCATGTAATTTTTAAAAAACATCACAGAACCCAATGTATAAATCTAAAATCTTCCTTACTGATTACGCTACTCTGTGTGATATAATCTCACCACAAGGTGGCAGTAAAAGCAAACTGTACTTTTATTCTCCCCCAAGGTGACCACCTCCATGCAAATAACAACAAGTAATTGCCCGAGTGGTGCCACACATTGATAACTATTCTATCAAAGTACACCTTGTCCATCTATGCAAGTTAAAATAGAAGAAAACAGAACATAATAGAGTAGAACAGAACCGAATAGAACATTACCAACGATGATGAGACAGCCTACATGGAGGAGGTGAGGGCTCTGGGAGTGTGGTGCCTGGAAAACAACCTCTCACTCAACGTCAACAAGACAAAGGAGATGATCGTGGACTTCAGGAAACAGCAGAGGGTGCACCCCCCTATCTACATTGACTGGACCGCAGTGGAGAAGGTGGAAAGCTTCAAGTTCCTTGGCATACACATCACTGACAAACTGAAATGGACCACCCACACAGACAGTGTGGTGAAGAAGGCGCAACAGAGCCTCTTCAACCCCAGGAGGCTAAAGAAATTTGGCTTGTCACCTAAAACCCTCCCAAACTTTTACAGATGCACAATTGAAAGCATCCTGTCGGGCTGTATCACCACCTGGTACGGCAACTGCACCGCCCGCAACGCATCACCGGGGGCAAACTACCCGCCCTCCAGGACACCTACAGCACCCGATGTCCGAGGAAGGCCAAAAAGATCATCAAGGACATCAACCACCCGAGCCACTACCTGTTCACCCCGCTATCATCCAGAAGGCGAGGTCAGTATAGGTGTATCAAAGCTGGGACCGAGAGACTGAAAAACAGCTTCTATCTCAAGGTCATCAGACTGTTAAACAGCCATCACTAGCACATTAGAGTCTGCTGCCTATAGGCATAGACTATAACTCATTGGCCACTTTAAGGAATGGAACACTAGCCACTTTGATAATGTTTACATATCTGGCATTACTCATCTCATATGTACAGTATATACTGTATTCAATACTATTATATGGTATCTTAGTCACTTAATGTTTACATACCTGGCATTACTCATCTCATATGTATATACTATTTTCTATACTATTCTATGGTATCTCACTCACTTAATAATGTTTACATATCTTGCATTACTCATCTCATATGTATATACTGTATTCTATACTATTCGACTGTATCTTAGTCTGTTCCGCTCTGACATCGCTTGTCCATATGTATATAGTCTTAATTCATTCCTACTTAGATTTGTGTGTATTGGGTATATGTTGTGTAATTTGTTAGATATTACTTGTTAGATATTACTACACTGTCAGAGCTAGAAGCACAAGCATTTTGCTACACCCGCAATAACATCTGCTAATCACGTGTATGTGACCAATACAATTTGATTTGAACAGAATAGAATAATACCTGGTGCCACAAATCTAATAATATATTGACTAGGTCTATATTTTCCAGTGTCAATCAAAAATATCATGACTTTTGTGAACTATATTTGTATAGTATTTTCATCTTTAAGATTGTAACAAACGTCTTCTGTCAGTCTAGTGGACATCAAGAGACAGACAGCCCTCTTGGATGTTTTTACATATGGCTCATTGGCTTGAATAATTTTCTGCTGCTTAGCTTGTCGTTGTGAGACAACATTGGGCAGCCAGACCGAGTTCTCTGTCTGCACACGGTCCCAGAGCAATGCTGAATATGAATATCACTCTGCACCATAAATCAATGTTAGGAGAGTAGTGTGATAGAAATTGTTAGCAGTTGACCTCACATAGCAAAGGCTACATTAGAACGTGATGATACCCCACAACAGAACAACTCATTGATTTACTGCCTACATTGCCAGGGAGGTTGTTTGCAGTTTGTACTAGAAAATGATCCTTCCCATTCAATTGACTGGGTGTAAGGTTAGGTGGGCCAGCAAGGCTAGATGAAAGGCAGCCATGAAATCTGCAGAGCGTTTGAATTACTGTGTGGTTGAAACTCGATACAGAGACATCACACTTCACCCTTGGATATCAATAGCCTTTTACCTGGGTTGTATTCATTACTGCACACTGTGGCAAAATGCTTTTCAATAAAGAACAAAAACAAACATTTCTTATTTTACAAGTTCAGGTATTCATTCCCTGTTTCAGATCATTTTTTTCTGTTTGGTGCCTAATGAACATGGCCCTGAACTTGTCAGTGTTCATGATCTCATCATTGCCATCATATCACCAATCATCTTGCCTGTTGTGATGCTCTCTGTGAACAACAGGTGTCCACGTAGAGAGGCTAGTTTGCAGCAACAATTTCTAATTCCAATTATGTTTGTGCATGTACTAGTCCCAAAAAGGTCACTGACACTAGGGCTGTTTCCATGGCGCCCTGTCATGCACACAGGGGAGGCTAACAGGAATTGAGTTCCAGTAAACACGGTATCCATCCTCAGCGGAGTCATGTGATCAAAACAAACCTCTGCAGAGTCCCGCTAGGGGTTATTGCGGTGACAGGCGTGTTCGAATTACCCCTGTGTCACTCGCCTCTCTTGTCACAAGTTGCTGACCCACGCACGTCAGGAGGACACGGCAGGGCTCGGGGTGTGGTGAGAAACAGTCAGTCTGTCACCACAAAGGTAATTTCCTACAGAACGGCTATTGTGGAACCAGTTTCCCTCTGTCTGTAAGCCAGCCAGGAGTGGTGGGGTGCTGAGTGTGAAGTTGACAACCAAAACAACAGAGACCATTGGAGGGCACTAGGGGCTCTTGGGAGGCCACACTACGTGTCACCCATCCTTCTGAGGACCAGCAGCTGGGAGGGAGAGACACAGGGGATGCCACATCTGCCAGTCAGGCAGCTTAGTTTAACAAGTGGCAGCTAGGCTTCTCATTCATGACCTAACCTCAAAAGGGTTTATGTCTACCGGCAACACATAAATGCAACAATCTTAGTAATTCAGTCCTATGCCAAACAGTAGGCCTATAGAGCCCCACAGTAGAGGTGTAATAATACAGATAAAACAGTAGGCCTATAGAGCCCCACAGTAGAGGTGTAATAATACAGATAAAACAGTAGGCCCATAGAGCCCCACAGTAGAGGTGTAATAATACAGATAAAACAGTAGGCCCATAGAGCCCCACAGTAGAGGTGTAATAATACAGATAAAACAGTAGGCCCATAGAGCCCCCAGTAGAGGTGTAATAATACAGATAAAACAGTAGGCCCATAGAGCCCCCCAGTAGAGGTGTAATAATACAGATAAAACAGTAGGCCCATAGAGCCCCCCAGTAGAGGTGTAATAATACAGATAAAACAGTAGGCCCATAGAGCCCAACAGTAGAGGTGTAATAATACAGATAAAACAGTAGGCCCATAGAGCCCAACAGTAGAAGTGTAATAATACAGATAAAACAGTAGGCCTATAGAGCCCAACAGTAGAGGTGTAATAATACAGATAAAACAGTAGGCCTATAGAGCCCCACAGTAGATGTGTAATAATACAGATAAAACAGTAGGCCTATAGAGCCCCACAGTAGATGTGTAATAATACAGATAAAACAGTAGGCCTATAGAGCCCCACAGTAGAGGTGTAATAATACAGATAAAACAGTAGGCCTATAGAGCCCCACAGTAGAGGTGTAATAATACAGATAAAACCTAGTGGTCAAACAGGGGAATGGTTCCAATCGTTTTTCCACCATTCATTTTTCCTATAGGGAATTCTCGTGTAGGCTTACCCTGGCGAGACGTTTTGATAACCATGTAAATTTCTCTCGTACAAGGTCAATATGGAAAGATATCAGTTTGTCTCTGTGAATGGTTTGTCCTCTGACAAATCAACTGTAAATTTCGGTGTTCCTCAAGGTTCCGTTTTAGGACCACTTGTTTTCACTATATATTTTACCTCTTGGGGATGTCATTCGAAAACATAATGTTAACTTTCACTGCTATGCGGATGACACACAGCTGTACATTTCAATGAAACATGATGAAGCCCCAAAATTGCCCTTGCTAGAAGCATGTGTTTCAGACATAAGGAAGTGGATGGCTGCAAACTTTCTACTTTTAAATTCGGTCAAAACAGAGATGGTTGTTCTAGGTCCCAAGAAACAAAGAGATCTTCTGTTGAATCTGACAATTAATCTTAATGGTTGTACAGTCGTCTCAAATAAAACTGTGAAGGACCTCAGCGTTACTCTGGACCCTGATCTCTCTTTTGAAGAACATATCAAGACCATTTCAAGGACAGCTTTTTTCCATCTACGTAACATTGCAAAAATCAGAAACTTTCTGTCCAAAAATGATGCAGAAAAATTAATCCATGCTTTTGTCACTTCTAGGTTAGACTACGGCAATGCTCTACTTTCCGGCTACCCGGATTAAGCACTAAATAAACTTCAGTTAGTGCTAAATACGGCTGCTAGAATCCTGACTAGAACCAAAAAATTTGATCATATTACTCCAATGCTAGCCTCCCTACACTGGCTTCCTGTCAAAGCAAGGGCTGATTTCAAGGTTTTACTGCTAACCTACAAAGCATTACATGGGCTTGCTCCAACCTATCTCTCTGATTTGGTCCTGCCGTACATACCTACACGTACGCTATGGTCACAAGACGCAGGCCTCCTAATTGTCCCTAGAATTTCTAAGCAAACAGCTGGAGGCAGGGCTTTCTCCTATAGAGCTCTATTTTTATGGAACGGTCTGCCTACCCATGTCAGAGACGCAAACTCGGTCTCAACCTTTAAGTCCTTACTGAAGACTCATCTCTTCAGTGGGTCATATGATTGAGTGTAGTCTGGCCCAGGAGTGGGAAGGTGAACGGAAAGGCTCTGGAGCAACGAACCGCCCTTGCTGTCTCTGCCTGGCCGGTTCTCCTCTTTCCACTGTCCTGTCGGTGTCCTGTGTGAATTTAAGTGTGCTTTCTCTAATTCCCTCTTTCTCTCTTTCTTTCTCTCTCTCGGAGGACCTGAGCCCTAGGACCATGCCCCAGGACTACTTGACATGATGACTCCTTGCTGTCCCCAGTCCATCTGGCCATGCTGCTGCTCCAGTTTCAACTGTTCTGCCTTATTATTATTCGACCATGCTGGTCATTTATGAACATTTGAACATCTTGGCCATGTTCTGTTATAATCTCCACCCGGCACAGCCAGAAGAGGACTTGCCACCCCACATGTGCTCTCTCTAATTCTCTCTTTCTTTCTCTCTCTCTGAGGACCTGAGCCCTAGGACCATGCCCCAGGACTACCTGACATGATGACTCCTTGCTGTCCCCAGTCCACCTAGTCATGCTGCTGCTCCAGTTTCAACTGTTCTGCCTTATTATTATTCGACCATGCTGGTCATTTATGAACATTTGAACATCTTGGCCATGTTCTGTTATAATCTCCACCCGGCACAGCCAGAAGAGGACTGGCCACCCCACATAGCCTGGTTCCTCTCTAGGTTTCTTCCTAGGTTTTGGCCTTTCTAGGGAGTTTTTCCTAGCCACCGTGCTTCTACACCTGCATTGCTTGATGTTTGGGGTTTTAGGCTGGGTTTCTGTACAGCACTTTGAGATATCAGCTGATGTACGAAGGGCTATATAAAATAAATTTGATTTGATTTGAAATATATTCGCCTTAATTTACATTTAAAAATGCTAATTAGCATCAAAGTAGACATGGAACACTCCAAATCCCTGTGCGTCAGGTCTAGCTGGCAGCTTTGCTAACAGGCATTATTTCAATTTAAAACTTGCACAAGACAGTTCACAGAATTGTAAATGAAATGTTGCCAATTTATTAATTAATAAATTTAGCTAACATTAGATAGTTAATCCAGAGATTCTTACCTTTGCCTTGAGTTGGCAGTCCTCATACAGATCATGGCATTTGTAATTCTTTATGATAGCCACATTAGCAGCTAATTAGTGTTTGATTTTGGAGGGGGTAAATATATTGATAAACATCACCTTGTCCTAGAGAGATTTACACAGTTATCAAAATGTCACACAAGGGTAAGCCTACAGCAAACACAGTCCTTATTTTACTTTTCTAAAATCCCCTATGGAAAAAATGAATGGTGGAAAAACGATTGGAGACATTTCCTTGTTTGACCTCTAGGTTTTATGACTCATACTGTGGTACTCTATAAGGATCAAGAGAAGCCTGCAGGGACAGATATCCTGAAGAGCAGGGGTCTGTTCAGAAGGGTATAATGTTACAAAATGTTCAGATAGAAATTTATTTTGTAGAACAGGTATGATATTCTGCCATTCAGAATTGGAGATTGTGTCAGCTCTATTCATGACATTTTATCTGCAATGTCCTGTAACGTTTCACCTCACTGGTTACACCCCAGGAGGAAACATAATGACATTGATTAACTTCCTCAAACATGTGCTGTGTTCAGTCTGGCACACTGTAGCAAAATATTTTTGGAACAGAAAAGGAACATCTATGATCTTATTGGATGAGTTTAGGTAGTACCTCCCACCTCGCTTCGAAGCGTCTTTTTCCTACTGAACACGACCTCTGTTTCACAGCTGAAAGAGAATATGTAATGTAAACCATTGGCTCTCGGTGGCCAAATGAAAGAAGCCACTGTTAAACAACAGCCACAGGCCAAAGCAAACACAGGCTTTAGTTACTGTACCTGGAGACCTCTCTGCAGCGGTGTCACATTCAGTGCCCGAGTCAATAGAAAATGAGGAAGTTAGCATGACAACAAACCTGGCAGAAGCAATCACAGCACCATAAATCCCAATTCAATACTTATTTATTGTGCTGTTTTTAGGTGTGGAAAACAGGGGCTTGCTTACCCATGCATTTAAAATACAAAATTTGAATGATGTTTGATTGACAAATGTTGTAATGTTGCACTATTAATATGATTTTTTCCTTATTTTCAAATTAGGGGGTGGGCCATCATAAAAAAAATTCTCATGTTTCATAATGTACTGTACTATGAGTTCAGATCACACATTCTATGACAGTGACATACTTTAATTCACCGTCTACATTTCCAATATATCAGAGAGAGAATGTCTCCAATTAAAATGTATGGACGTTTGAACATAAACTCAAATTAGGAGTTTAAGTGTGTCATCTTAAAGTGAAAGGAAGTGCACAGACACCTTTTGAAGCGTGTCACACACATCAATAACCAACAGTTGTGTAGTACATCAAACACTAAGTACATGAGGCAGAGGAAAAACCAGACAAGCTTTCAGGATCTTCATGACCATCAGTTTATTCCAGCACAAGTTCTTTGTGTGGTAAAATGGCTGTGTAGCTAGGAAGAAAGGGAGGAGTACAAAATGGAAAATTACAGTTTCTAGTATTGTTTGTTAAAATTCCTAACATAGTATTTTTTTCTTCTTCCTAAAACCATATCTAGGAAAATAATCTTATTTCCCCCTGCCTTTCTTTGGAGAGACACTACATTTTTCTGTCACTCTCTCACATTGAAGGGCAATCTCACGGGACCGGCATGAAGATGACACCTAAAGGCCCATCTCCAAATGGACTCTCTCCCGAACCAGCCAGCCCTCTGCATTTCATACACAGCCTCTGTTACTGTACAGTATTTCCACGCTTTCGGAGATGATGACTACAGTCCATTCCGTTTGAATTACATAAACATCATGATTTTGGCTGTTCAACCAATTTGTAAATTCTTCTGTGCGGCTTTTGCTCCATTAAAAACGATGGTAATAATAACAATTATGGGACAGAACTGCTGCATCATTGCTGGGCCGTGACTGAATTCCCCTCCAACGTGAAGAGTGATTTGGAATTCTTTATTTTTATGTTTCAAATAAAACATTTGATGCCCTACCACTAGACACTATCTTGGTACCACCATAAGATTTACAAAGGCTAGATGGAGATCAGTAAGATGGCAATATCTCCACCAAGCCCAATAATAGTCTAGATAGGAGATTTGCAATACTGCATACACCAATCAAGTCCCTTTAAGATCTACAAGTTGGAATCAGCCTAGGTTGAAGATGACAAAAGATTAAGACAACGGGATTCTAATATCCCATAACTCTTTGCAAAAATGGGACCAGCGTTGCTAGTTAGCAACGGTGCTAGTAGTTAACAATGGGGCTGGTCCAATTAATTTGTTTATTTTCAAACACTGCCGCGTAGAATTATTATGTTGTCTTAACCTGTATTTTTTGGACCTTGGAATCCATCAGTGTCTTTAGGTGGAGGGGCTATGATTTGGTTTGAACTTGGGCCTCTGTCCCTGTTCTAATACTTCAGAAAGGCATCCTTCCTTCCTTGTTTTGCTGAGGTAAGCACATATCGATAAGAGATTGGATAGGTGTAGACGAGGTAACCACCCTGTTTCTTACACTAATCCAACCAGTTCAGATCTGCGATTTCTTCAAGGTAGGAAGGAAAAAATGCATTGCTAACGTATCTCAACAGGGCCATATGTGTATCACTGAGCATTGTGACAGTGCAGGAGCTGAGAGCCTGGCCGAGCTCTCCGGGTTCATGAAGCACACATAAAATAACATCCATGTCAGAGGTCAAACCAAAGGTCAAGGAACAGGGAAGTAACACAGAAGTGACAGGTCTCGAAACAATTGTTCTTTTTATCATTTTTTTGTTGTTTTTTAAACATTCATGATTTTTCAAAACTAAAAACAAATAAGAAATAGTCGGACCAAGAGAGAGAGATAACATCGGTTGCAGTCACTCACAACAATGAATTTCTTCCTCAGCTTCGTTATTTACAAGATTAAATATACTCATGGCATAAGGACAAAAGTTCAAGTAATTTAAAAATGAAATAATAACTGACCACTAAGAGTGATTTGCCGCCACAACTCGGATATCGCAGATCAGTGCGACATCATTATAATTATATATATATTAAAAAGAAGGGAGGAAAAAGTCAACCACACACACTCACTTAGGCAGGTTACGCTGTAAATTTACAGTAATGACACCTACGAGTTTGTAAGCTAAAATTAAAATTTTAGAATGCCGAGCATTAGGGTAGCTCCGCCTATAAAAAGTATATTTTTCTTATGTCATTCCCCACCCCATGACACTAAGCATATGGCTTAAATATTTGTAAAACTATGGAGTCCAATGGGGAGAAATTCAGCTTTGTCCGCCTTTTTCAGTTTGGCTCACTGAGACAGTCCTATATGGGCAGAGATCCACTCTGCTCTGTGTAGCTGCACCATATCTGTGTGTGTGTGTGTGTACTAGTGAGGGCAGGGGGTGTTGAGAATCTGCATCATCACGGGTGTTAAGGGAGTTATTTTTCAGGGAGGGGGGTCGGATCAGAGTGCTGTCCCAATGTGCCATCAGTGTTTCGTCATCAGCATTTGGGCATTGCCCCCCCCCCAGGTTCCGGAACCACCCCACGTTGTGGAAACAGTCTTAACAAGAGCCTGACATCATTGCCAGCTTCCCTTTAGGCCCAGACAGGGGGCCGCCAGTGTAAACAAGAAGATTCCCCTTCAGTCAGTCAGCTCAGAATACAGTCTTGGACAGACACATAGTAAAGTAAAGTCTCGAAGACGACAAGGTAGGTGGTCTACGACAACACCAACGACGATAACAAATGCAATGGTCGTTGTTAGGGGGAGAGGGGGTGGTTAGAGGGTGGGGCAAATGAAAATAAACGAAATAAAAAACAAACAGCTACCGTTCAGGAATATTTCCTGGAGTGGGTGGTGGGGTAGGGGGCAGTATGGATCCTTTTAGTGCAATGAAGGCCATAAGAGAGGGGTCAGAAGTGGTAGTCTCTGATCGGGTACATACAACAGCCCCCTCTCTCTGTAATGTGGGCCCAACCATCTAATCAACAGTCCTGGAGAGAAGTCCAAAAAGAGGGGGGGGCACAAAGGGGGGCAAAAAGAGGGGGGGGGCACAAATGCACAAACACACACTGTAAAACTACACCTAAAGACCAGGGAGAGAGTCCACTTGAGAACAATTTCAGTTGTAGTCCTGAGCCTCATTCTTGATCTGAGAGTAAAACTGGGCGTGTGGGTCTGGGCGTGTGGGTGAGTTCAGTTGAAGTGTACGAGGACGTGTGTAAACAGAAAAAGTGTGTGAGAGAAATGAGAGACCATCACCTAGATTGGCGCAGGTGTGTATCCAATAAGTTAGTGTGTAAACATGATTCATGTTCAAAATTAGGGGCTTCAGTCAATCATGTGTGTGTTTGTCCATCCGTCCGTCCGTCCGTCCGTGTAGGTATTCATGTATCCAGGAGGGGAAAAAAGACTCCAACATAATCTTTTTTTGTTTCCAGTCCCTCCTGCTTTTTGCAAAATGTACATTCAAT
Source organism: Oncorhynchus nerka (assembly GCF_034236695.1). Taxonomy (NCBI): domain Eukaryota; kingdom Metazoa; phylum Chordata; class Actinopteri; order Salmoniformes; family Salmonidae; genus Oncorhynchus; species Oncorhynchus nerka. The sequence continues at coordinate 51,995,747 of NC_088408.1, read as the reverse complement.
CCATCGTAGGGAGGAAGGATGGTACTGGGGTGGGTGCGCTATCGGCTGATCCAGGAACAGTGCCAACAGGATCTGGTTCACTTTAAAGAACCTCCTTAAAACTGCCATCCTCCTCAGTGCACTCAGAACAAACGGCAGTAGAAGTACTGCAGGACGCTGTACCACAGGTAGCCCGAGGCGAAGGCCAGGAATTGGATGACGCAGAGCTGCACAGGGTCGAGGGTCATCGCCCGGGAGACAGCCTCCTTCTGGCCTTTCGGCGGAGGGAAGGCTCCTGTTATGGGGGGCACAGGAAACACTATGGTCAGCTTCATTGTAATCACACCTCAATGTGGACAATCACGATTTTATGAAGACAATAGTGATAGGCAGAGTGAGAGGGCAGAAAGAGAGAGAAATAGGAAGGTAAGAAAGAGAGAATTAAAAGAGAGGCCAGAGAGCAAGAGAGAGAGTGATAGAGGCCAGAGAGAGATAATTCAGAGTGAAAAAGGCCAGAGAGAAACAGAGCTGAGAGAGAGAGTGATAGACAGAGTCCAGAGAGAGAGAGTGATAGATAGAGGCCAGAGAGAGAGAGAGATAGAGAGGCCAGAGAGAGAATTCGGACAGAGTGATAAAGGCCAGAGAGAGAGTGATAGATAGAGGCCAGAGAGAGAGAGAGAGAGAATTCAGACAGAGTGATAAAGGCCAGAGAGAAACAGAGCTGAGAGAGAGTGATAGATAGAGGCCAGAGAGAGAGAGAGAATTCAGACAGAGTGATAAAGGTCAGAGAAACAGAGCTGAGAGAGAGAGTGATAGAGTCCAGAGAGAGAGAGTGATAGATCGAAGCCAGAGAGAGAGAGTGATAGATAGAGGCCAGAGAGAGAATTCGGACAGAGTGATAGAGGCCAGAGAGAGAGAGAGAGAATTCAGACAGAGTGATAAAGGTCAGAGAAACAGAGCTGAGAGAGAGCGTGATAGATAGAGGCCAGAGAGAGAGGGATAGATTATATTGCAAATATCCAAAATAAGATTTGGCAATATGTACATTGTTACGTCATGCCAATAAAGCGAATTGAATTGAATAGAGGCCAGAGAGAGTGAGTGAGCGAAACTGAAAGAAGCAGTGTGGTGAACACAGACCTGTTTCGTAGAAATGGGCCAGTAGATCCTCCTTTTCCACAAACCTCTGATACAGCCAGTCTGTCAGGGGTTTGGTCTCCACCGGAACCTCCTTTATGGGGTACACCCTGAGAGAGAGGAGGAGAGTTTTATTTAATTTAATATGTTCCTGTATATATGCCGTTACACTTTCCATGCCCATGAAGTACTTGAGAGATAGAGAGTGAGAAGGAGCGAGAGAGAAAAAAGAGAGAGGGAAAGAGAAAAGAGATATCAGTATTATTGAAGTTCTTCTCAGTGAAGGCTGGCTGGATTGAGCGGTATCTGAAGCAGTTGTCCACAATGAGGGCGTCTCCTCCTCACTCCCTGAGCAGTATATCACAACGTAGTGTGTGTGTGTGGTGAGGTGTGAACTGCAATCCAAGTTGATTAATGTGTGCGTTAGAGTGTGTGTGGGTCTGTCTCTCTTTGTGTGTATGCACACAGTGTAAAAAAAAACATGAACACCTACTCTGTCAATGACATAGACTGACCAGGTGAACGCGATGATCCATTACTGATGTCACTTGTTAAATCCACTTCAATCATTATAGATGAAGGGATGGATTTTTAAGCCTTGAGACAATTGAGACGTATTGTGTATGTGTGCCAGTGTGTGTGTGTATGTGTGTGCGCGCATGTCCATCTCTGTGTGTGTGTGTGAGCAGCACGAGCCTCAGCTCTTTCAGGAGACTTCATTAGCAGGCAGGACAGTCATGGTGACAGGGGAGACAGTTGTGCTGATAGGGAAGCCAGCCTGAAGGGATCCATTCCTGCCCTGCTTCTGACTCCACATGACTACAGACACAGAAACAGCAGGCCCAGCAAACAGAGAAACACTACAGTATATAGGCTACCTCACCTAGCCTGGTCCCAGATCTTGTTTGTGCAGTATTACCAACTTGGTAGAGAGTTGAATGCTTCAAGGGAAAACAGGTCTATATAGGCTAAGGTTACCTCAGCTATCCTGGTCGGTCCCAGATCTTGTTTGTGAGGTCTTGATAACTTGGCAACATAGCACAAACAGATCAGCAACCAGGTAATAATAAGTAACCTGCTCAAATGAGAGAAACCCCAAAACAGCTGCCTGCTGGTGGGAGTGCTGTTCCATTGTTGCATTAGTCAGTTCCAATTTCGCAGGCCCTGTGTGAAAACCACCTGTACCACCAAGGCACGAGTGTGTATATGAGAGGATTGGATAGGTAGAAGCAATATGGTAGTAGCTTGACCCTGCTCTCTGATAGGCTGTGGTTCAGCCATATTGCTTATACCAAATCCAGTCCTGTCAGAGCCAAGGTTACAGTTCTGCTGAACAAGAGAAGGCTAACGCAGAAAGTCAACAAACAAGCATACAGACTATAACCAAATACATCACATTTTGTGAAAAATACAGAAACTCCAACTCATCTCCCATAACAAAATCCTTGAATAGAAAAGCTACACAACTCATTGACTACAATGCTAACATCTACAGTACTGGACAGGATGACAATGAATCAGCAAGGATATAGCTCTGGTCCAGGTCATAGTGCACGTTCCACCACAATTCCAATAGTGGAGGAACGCAGACTAACACGCTGGACTGGAGCTAGGGTCAATGATACTATGTGCTGTTCCTGTTTTGGCCAGCAGGTGTCCCTAGTGGGCCGCTCTGTGTCCACACACCCACACACACACACAAAGATCCAACTGAGAATCACCTTCAGACAGAAAAGAGGTTACCCTTGTTTCCTCTGGGGGAGATTCATCATTTCCCATGCAATCTCATTCATTCACTCACTACCCCTGCCAGAGAGAGAGGGACACCAGAGCAGTGTTCAGTAGGGAGAAAATGTTTGGAAATGGGGAGGTGCTGTCTGAACTCGTCCAATAACAACCATACAGATTGTATTTTTTCTACACTGATCTACTGAAAATTATGTTGGAGATAAGCAATGGGAGGGGTGGAGTGTAGTACATTGAGAGGTGATTGATTAAGATGCAGTTATGGAAATGCTACATTGTGTAAGCAGTGAGGCACATATTTCTACAGGTTAGAAATCCTGATGTTAGAGTTGTGTTTCAGGGCCTGGTACACACAATAGCGTCAATTCTTTCAGGATCTCTCGGTGTGTGTGTGTGATTTTACACACAACAGCGTCAACTCTTTCAGGATCTCTCGGTGTGTGTGTTTGTGATTTTCAGGGCCTGTTCTAGACACAAACACAGCGTCAACTCTTTCAGGATCTCTCGGTGTGTGTGTGTGTGTGTGTGTGATTTTCAGGGCCTGTTCTAGACACAAACACAGCGTCAACTCTTTCAGGATCTCTCGGTGTGTGTGTGTGTGATTTTCAGGGCCTGTTCTAGACACAAACACAGCGGCAACTCTTTCAGGATCTCTCGGTGTGTGTGTGTGATTTTCAGGGCCTGTTCTAGACACAAACACAGCGTCAACTCTTTCAGGATCTCTCGGTGTGTGTGCGTGTATGTTTTTCGGGCCTGTTCTAGACACAAACACAGCTTCAACTCTTTCAGAATCTCTCGGTGTGTGCGCGTGTATGTTTTTCGGGCCATGTCTCAGACACAAATACTATGTGCGGTGACTTGGGGATGTGGAATGTGCATGGCTGATCTTCCCAGTCCAATCGAGGTGAACAGACTGTGTAAAAAGCCCAATAACACATCACAACATATATCTCTAGGGCTGAAGATTCTAGTGTAACCCACCACTACCGCTTCAGCTTGATAAACAAATCAGGAAGATGGTAACTTGGCCTGTACATGCTTAGGTCACAGGGGATGGAACCAAAAGCGTACACTTTCCCCTCTTCACTCATACAAAACTACATTTCATAAGTTTACAACAGAGATTCTGGACCAAAGTTCTGTCATTGCAACTACCTTAAGACTAAGAGCATCTTCCCACAGTACGAGGGTCTGAGTAATCGCAGACGTATGTGTGTATACCACAGGCCAATACCATTATCTGTCAGAGCTGAGCAGTGTGTTGTGTTTGACTGTGTGTGTGTGTGTGTGTAAACACACTGTACTGACAGAAACATGGCGTGTAATTGCGCCGTTTTGAGACAGCGTGCCCTACAGAACACAACCCGGCTCCAGAACACTAAAGGGTGGACTAGAAAACATACACTGAAAATGAAACTGGGGTTCTCTAGATACTTCCTCTGCTTTTGAATTGATCTACAGCTAGTCAAAAGTGGATCACGAAACAGAAGCTGTCTAATCCCAACGATAGTGTGAGTACCAAACGGCACCAAGAGCTGGTCAAAACTAGTGCACTATAGGAGTTGTTTTATTTCAGTATACATGGCACCTAAAAACTGAATTGCATAGACATCAAGAAAACAAAGTGAGTGTACATAACATGCTATTCCTCCAGCACTACCATTTGGCAGCACCCACTTGGGCGGAATATAGTGATATAGGGAACAGGATGGCCAATTGGGATGCAACCATAGGCTACGTGAGAGCCAGCCATGGTCGCACACACGCCTGTTTCAGTGTAGCATGCCTAACTAACCTATTACTGAGGCCCTGTCCCGTCCCGGTGTATGACGATAGCCCAGTAATCATAGAGCCTAGAGAGGGGAAAGAGAAGCTAGCTGGCTCTGGCCACTGAATGGGTGTTTAGGCCTCGGTAAACGGAGCTACAAACCTGCCCTTTCCTCTGGCAACGATAACCATGTAGGGTGATCCTTCTCTGGTGGTGTGGTGGATCCCTACTTGACTGCAGTAAGTGGAGCCTCTGGGTGGAGTATTATCTGCTGTTTAGAGCGGGGCTAGCTGGGGCAGATATTCCTGTGAAAGAAATCCCTAAATGTAATTCCTCTCCTGTGCTCTAACACTGTTTGTTGTGCTGTGCAGCGGGGTGTAACGCGGCGTGTACTCCAGTGCTGAGGGGATGTGTTGGCGCTCCACTGACAGGCAGGCAGTGTGTTGGAGTAGGGCCATGGTGGCAGTGGCGCGCCACTCCTCTCTCCACCCTAACCCACTTGGCAGCAGCCCACCAGTTAAAGAAACATCCTGCCATGGCGCGTGTGAGTGTGTGGGTGTGTGTATCTTCAAGTTTGTGTGTGAGGGTTTGTGTAGGAATTTGTATCCGTAGGCGTGCATCTGAGTATGCGTCTGATTACAGTGCATTCGGAAAGTACTCAGACCCTTTGACTTTTTCCCCATTTTGTACGTTACACCCTTATTCCAAAATTTATTAAATCGGTTTCCCCTTATCAATCTACACAATACCACATAATGACGAAGCAAAAAAAAACTGAAATATCACATTTACATAATTATTCAGACCCTTTACTCAGTACTTTGTTGAAGCACCTTTGGCAGCGATTACAGCAGAGTTATCTTGGGTATGACACTACAAGCTTGGCACACCTTACATTTACATTTACATTTAAGTCATTTAGCAGACGCTCTTATCCAGAGCGACTTACAAATTGGTGCGTTCACCTTAAGACATCCAGTGGAACAGCCACTTTACAATAGTGCATCTAAATCTTTTAAGGGGGGTGAGAAGGATTACTTTATCCTATCCTAGGTATTCCTGAAAGAGGTGGGGTTTCAGGTGTCTCCGGAAGGTTTGACTCCGCTGTCCTGGCATCGTGAGGGAGTTTGTTCCACCATTGGGGGGCCAGAGCAGCGAACAGTTTTGACTGGGCTGCGCGGGAACTGTACTTCCTCAGTGGTAGGGAGGCGAGCAGGCCAGAGGTGGATGAACGCAGTGCCCTTGTTTGGGTGTAGGGCCTGATCAGAGCCTGGAGGTACTGAGGTGCCGTTCCCCTCACAACTCCGTAGGCAAGCACCATGGTCTTGTAGCGGATGCGAGCTTCAACTGGAAGCCAGTGGAGAGAGCGGAGGAGCGGGGTGACGTGAGAGAACTTGGGAAGGTTGAACACCAGACGGGCTGCGGCGTTCTGGATGAGTTGTAGGGGTTTAATGGCACAGGCAGGGAGCCCAGCCAACAGCGAGTTGCAGTAATCCAGACGGGAGATGACAAGTGCCTGGATTAGGACCTGCGCTGCTTCCTGTGTGAGGCAGGGTCGTACTCTGCGGATGTTGTAGAGCATGAACCTACAAGAACGGGCCACCGCCTTGATGTTAGTTGAGAACGACAGGGTGTTGTCCAGGATCACGCCAAGGTTCTTAGCGCTCTGGGAGGAGGACACAATGGAGTTGTCAACCGTGATGGCGAGATCATGGAATGGGCAGTCCTTCCCCGGGAGGAAGAGCAGCTCCGTCTTGCCGAGGTTCAGCTTGAGGTGGTGATCCGTCATCCACACTGATATGTCTGCCAGACATGCAGAGATGCGTTTCGCCACCTGGTCATCAGAAGGGGGAAAGGAGAAGATTAATTGTGTGTCGTCTGCATAGCAATGATAGGAGAGACCATGTGAGGTTATGACAGAGCCAAGTGACTTGGTGTATAGCGAGAATAGGAGAGGGCCTAGAACAGAGCCCTGGGGGACGCCAGTGGTGAGAGCGCGTGGTGAGGAGACAGATTCTCGCCACGCCACCTGGTAGGAGCGACCTGTCAGGTAGGACGCAATCCAAGCGTGGGCCGCGCCGGAGATGCCCAACTCGGAGAGGGTGGAGAGGAGGATCTGATGGTTCACCTGTATTCCCATTCTTCTCTGCAGATCCTCTCAAGCTCTGTCAGCTATTTTCAGGTCTCCCCAGAGAAGTTCGATCGGGTTCAAGTCCGGCTGGGCCACTCAAGGACCCATAGGGCGGTGCACAATTGGCTCAGCATCGTCCGGGCTAGGGGAGGGTTTGGCCAGGGTAGGCCGTCATTGTGAATAAGAATTTGTTCCGGGCTCTGGCTCGTCCACTCAAGGACATTTATAAACTTGTCCTGAAGCCACTGCTGTGTTGTCTTGGCTGTGTGCTTAGAGTCGTTGTCCTGTTGGAAGGTGAACCTTCGTTCTAGTCTGAGGTCCTGAGTGCTCCGGCGCAGGTTTACCATCAAGGATCTCTCTTGGTTTCATCATGGTCTTTAGGTGCCTTTTGGCAAACTCCAAGCGGGCATGTTCCTTTTACTGAGGAGAGGCTTCCGTCTGGCCACTCTATTTAAGAATGATGAAGGCCACAGTGTTCTTGGAGACCTTCAATGTTGCAGACATTTTTTGGTACCCTTCCCCAGATCTGTGCATCGACACAATCCTGTCTTGGAGCTCTACGGACAATTCCTTTGACCTCATGGCTTTGTTTTTGCTGTAACATGCACTGGCAACTGTGGGACAGGTGTGCGCCTTTCCAAATCATGTCCAGTCAATTGAATTTACCACAGGTGGACTCCAACAAAGTTGTAGAAACATCTCAAGGATGATCAATGGAAACAGGATGCAGCAGAGCTCAATTATGAGTCTCAAAGCAAAAGATCTAAATACTTATGTAAATAAGGTATCTGTTTTTTATTTTAAATACATTTGCACAAATTTCTAAAAACCTTTGTCATTATGGAGTATTGTGTGTAGATTACTGAGTATTTTTTATTTATTTAATCCATTTTAGAATAAGGCTGCAATGTAACAAAATGTGGAAAAAGTCAAGGGGTTTGAATACTTTCCGAATGCACTGTATGTGCGGGTGTGTGTGTGCGTGCAGACAGAGCTGGGAAGGGCTCAGATTCCTCCTGTTGATTACCTCTAACAGCCTTTCTCATCATCCTGCGACTAGCGCACGGACGACAGAGCCGAGATTAACCTTTGTTGCTCAGTTGGTAGAGCATGGTGCTTGCAACGCCAGGGTTCTGGGTTCGATTCCCACCGGGAACCAGTAAGAAAAAGTATAAAAATGTATGAACTCACTCCTGTAAGTCGCTCTGGATAAGAACATCGGCTAAAATGACAAAACCGGAAAAAATAAGAAGAAAAAACCCATACATTTTGCAACATAAAACTTACAAGCGTTTCTTGAATGGACAAGTTCAGAGAGTACCTCCTCATAGGCTGTAATTTGTACGCAGCCACAATGAGACCACCAACTCCTCCAAGTCCCCTACAGTCGTGGCCAAATGTTTTGAGAATGACACAAATATTACTTTCCAAAGTTTTCTGCTTCAGTGTCTTTAGATATTTTTGTCAGATGTTACTATGGAATACTGAAGTATAATTACAAGCTTTTCATAAGTGTCAAAGGCTTTTATTGACAATTACATGAAGTTGATGCAAAGAGTCAATATTTGCAGTGTTGACCCTTCTTTTTCAAGACCTCTGCAATCCGCCCTGGCATGCTGTCAATTCACTTCTGGGCCACATCCTGACTGATGGCAGCCCATTCTTGCATAATCAATGCTTGGATTTTGTCCGAATTTGTGGGGTTTTGTTTGTCCAACCTCCTTGTGAGGATTGACCTCAAGTTCTCAATGGGATTGAGGTCTGGGGAGTTTCCTGGCCATGGACCCAAAATATCGATGTTTTGTTCCCATAGCCACTTAGTTATCACTTTTGCCTTATGGCAAGATTCTCTATTATGTTGGAAAAGGCATTATTTGTCACCAAACTGTTCCTGGATGGTTGGGAGAAGTTGCTCTCAGAGGATGTGTTGGTACCATTCTTTATTCATGGCTGTGTTCTTAGGCAAAATTGTGAGTGAGCCCACTCCCTTGGCAGAGAAGCAACCCCACACATGAATGGTCTCAGGATGCTTTACTGTTGGCATGACACAGGACTGATGGTAGCGCTCACCTTGTCTTCTCCGGACAAGCTTTTTTCTTCACAACAACTGAACCGCTCTCCTTGAAGTTCTTGATGATCCGATAAATGGTTGATTTAGGTGCAATGTTACTGGCAGCAATATGTGCAAAGCAATGATGACGGCACATATTTCCTTGAAGGTAACCATGGGTGACAGAGGAAGAACAATGATTCCAAGCACCACCCTCCTTTTGAAGCTTCCAGTCTGTTATTCAAACTCAATCAGCATGACAGAGCGATCTCCAGCCTTGTCCTCGTCAACACTCACACCTGTGTTAACGAGAGAATCACTGACATGTCGCCAGCTGGTTCTTTTGGGGCAAGGCTGAAATGCAGTGGAAATGTTTTTGGGGGATTTAGTTCATTTGCATGGCAAAGAGGGACTTTGCAATTAATTGCAATTAATTTGATCACTCTTCATAACATTCTAGAGTATATGCAAATTGCCATCATACAAACTGAGGCAGCAGTCTTTATGAAAATTAATATGTGTCCTTCTCAAAACTTTTGGCCACGACTGTAGATCTGCACTGTTGCCATGGTAGCACATCACACGCACACCTTACCGTTGACACTTAACCCGTGTGGCTGTATCCACTATCTACTGCCACAGGTCCTGTGAGGAGGAAACTGTTCTAATCAAGAGTGGCCACTTTATAAGATCCAAAATGGCGACTGTGAGACCTGGTGGGACCTTGAAGGATAATCAGAGAGGCATATATAAATCTAGGCTATATATACACACACACTGAACAAAAATCTAAACTCAACATACATGCAACAATTTCAAAGATTTTACTGAGTTACAGTTCATATAAGGAAATCAACTGAAATAAATGCATTAGGCCATAATCTAGTCTGAGATATGGCTTTTTCTTTGCAACTCTGCCTATAAGGGCAGCATCCCGGAGTCGCGTCTTCACTTTTTACATTGAGACTGGTGTTTAGTGGGTACTATTTAATGAAGCTGTCAGTTGAGGACTTGAGGCATCTGTTTCTCAAACTAGACACTAATGTACCTCTTGCTCAGTTGTGCACCGGGGCCTCCACTCCTTCTATTCTGGTTAGAGCTAGTTTCCGCTGTTCTGTGAAGGGTCTAGTACACAGCGTTGTAAGAGATCTTCAGTTTCTTGGCAATTTCTCACATGGAATAGCCTTCATTTCTCAGAACAAGAATACACTGACGAGTTTCAGAAGAAAATTATTTGTTTCGGGTCATTTTGAGCCTGTAATCGAAACCACAAATGCTGATGCTCCAGATATTCAACTAGTCTAAAGGAGGACAGTTTTATTGGTTCTTTAATTAGAACAACAGTTTTCAGTTGTGCTAACATAATTGCAAAAGGGTTTTCTAAATGATCAATTAGCCTTTTAAAATGATAAACTGTGATTAGCTAACACAACGTGCCATTGGAACACAGGAGTGATGGTTGCTGATTATGGGCCTCTGTACGCCTATGTAGATATTCCATTAAAAATCAGCTTTTTCCAGGTACAATAGTCATTTACAACGTTAACAATGTCTACACTCTATTTCTGATCAATTTGATGTTATTTTAAATGGACGAAAAAAATGTGCTTTCCTTTAAAAAACGATGACATTTCTAAGTGATCCGAACTTTGAACGGTAGTGTACATACAGCATGTATCCTGATCGGGTGTGTAAGTAAGTAAATCCACCAGCCTAGAGGTGTGAACAATTCCAACTAATACAGAGGAACTTCCCTATTGCGCAAACAAAGCCATTCAGAAAATACACAAGTATTTTTAGAATAGTCAGTAACGAACATTTAAAGATACTCCAACATCCTAGATTACTCAGTGTGAAAGTAATGACTGACACACACACACACACACACGGATATGTCTGGAAGCCTAGGTCTCCTAATCTGCAGGTTAATCCTCTTGTTGACTAGGCACCTGCACCGGTGCACTACAGGACCTCCCTGTGCTTAGCTCAGCCACATCCCCAGCCAGAGTGTTTGTGTGTGTGTGCACATGTCTTTCAGCCTCACAACAACTTGGGTCCCCGGTGAGGACCTCCGGGGCCGCTGACCCTGCAGGGGAGGTTGATTGTGGTCACGGCCCAGTGGAGAGTCCCCTAGCTGGGGTAGGCGGGAGCAGCGCCTCTCTCATTACTGGGCCTAATGAGTCTTTAGCCTTAATCTGAGCCTGGCCCAGCAGCAGCAGAGCGAGGGGCCTGGGGGACAGAGTGGGGGCTGTTGGAGGGCTGGAGGCGCCAGGGCTCACACAGATCACCCCCTGACGTCAGCCTTACGGCCCCCAGAGACCAGAGGGTGGAGAGAAGGGCCATTCAGCAGAGCCAGAGTCATGCAGGGCCAGGGAGGTCTGGACTGGCTGGAGCCCTGGGTCACGTTCATTTGGCACCAAATGGACTGAAACAGGGAGGGCCGACCAATACTTATCCAATGAGAAATGCACATTTTTGCCATCTGTTGGAAAAGGGTTTTAAACACTTTGCTACAGTGTGCTTGAACGAACACAATCTTGGACACAGTGGGCATTGGAACGGTAGAGGGCAAAGAGAGTTAGAGCACGCTCGTGCGAGAGGGCATCCGGTCCGAGACCTGACTCTAGCCTTTAGAATGACGACATGGTAAATAAAAATATAGTAATCCCTTGATATAAATCACAGAGACCATTGTGATGCCATTGGAAAAGCACATGAATCAAAGCGGAAGTCATAAGAACAATGTACGATAAGCCACCTTACGAGTGGCCGTTTGACGAGCCTAAGTATGAGAGAGTTGAGGAGAAGTACATGTCAATTGTGCACTCCTGCCTTATTAATGTGCGTGTGTGTATTTACTCATACATATACGCTCACACCTTTGACTGGACTCAAAGGAGGGGCAGCTAAGGGAACCTGAGGGGATCAATGCTGCCAGAGCAATGGACTGAACTTGGCTTGGTGTGTGTGAAAGAGAGCAAGAGTGTGTGCGCATGATCTCCTTAAAGAGATGTATAGAGGGGCAACAGACACAAATAGAAAATGCTTTTTTAGCAGCCGGTGCCAGCCTCGGCCTCAGCCTACCTGTGTGATAAATCCTCCTTCAGCTCTAGCGTCTTATCTTAAGACCAAACGGCCTCAACAGTCTCCCATTCAGCACTCTCTTTAAAGACGTCCAGTGATTAAAACTTTTCCTGTTGAAGAGCGATTTCCCAAGTACAAATACAGTAAAGTCCACACACCAGGGGACACATCCCCCCCAATATTCAAATATGCTCAAAATGTCCCCCCCAATATATTGATATAAAAAATAAATAAAATAAAAATGCGCTACGCTACGACAGGCGTAGCACCGCCGTCCGAAATAATCATTAGCAAATGTAATCATAGCTAAACTTAACAAATTGCCAATATTATTACTACCGGTTCTAGTATTACACTGTACTGCAGTTCTGCGTGTGGTTTGTTCCAAGTGGTGTTGCCATACCCCAGCAGAAGCAGTTGCTCGACTGCTGTGGTTAGGTACAATCAATGTCAAACACTGTACTGTCTCTCTATTTCATTACTTTCAAATGTATTAAAAAGTGGAAAACTAGAATGTAATATGAATGTTAGGTAGGTAGCTAAGTTACCTGAAAAGTTAATTAGCCACACACTCACCCAGCGACCAACAATGGTGCTCACAGGCATATTCAAATAACGATAATGTCTTCATTATGTTATATTTGTCAGAAAGCCCGCGTGAAATCTGAGTATAGTGTAAATTATTATTATTTTACCTTAATATAACTACGCAAGTCAGTTAAGAACAAATTCTATTTTCAAATGACGGCCTAGTGGGTTATCTGCCTTGTTCAGGGATTTTTACCTTGTCGGCTCGGGGATTCGATCTTGCAACCTTTCGGTTAATAGTCCAACGCTCTAACCACTAGGCCACCTGCCAGCCCAATCATTTATGTTACGCTGCATGTGTAATTTATGTAGACAGTAGTAGCATTCATTTATTGCACATTTGAATAGTACACTGCATAGCTGTACTGTATAGTATACTGTATAGATGTACTGTATCGCTATACTGTATAGTAGACTGTATAGCTGTACTGTATAGTATACTGTATAGCTGTACTGTATAGATGTATTGTACAGTAGACTGTACAGCTGTACTGTACCGTAGACTGTATAGATGTACTGTATAGCTGTACTGTATAGATGTACTGTATAAATGTACTGTATAGCTGTACTGTATAGATGTACTGTATAGCAGACTGTATAGATGTACTGTATAGCAGACTGTATAGTAGACTGTATAGATGTACTGTATAGTATACTGTATAGTATACTGTATATTAGACTGTATAGCTGTACTGTATAGCAGACTGTATAGCTGTACTGTATAGTAGACTGTATATATGTACTGTATAGTAGTACTGTATAGCTGTACTGTATAGCAGACTGTATAGCAGACTGTATAGCTGTACTGTATAGCAGACTGTATAGTATACTGTATAGTAGACTGTATAGCTGTACTGTATAGTAGACTGTATAGATGTACTGTATAGTAGACTGTATAGCTGTACTGTATAGATGTACTGTATAGTAGACTGTACAGCATATATGTACTGTATAGCTGTACTGTATAGACTGTATAGATGTACTGTATAGTAGACCGTATAGCTGTACTGTATAGTAGACTGAAAATATGTACTGTATAGTAGACTGTATAGCTGTACTGTATAGTAAACTGTATAGCTGTACTGTATGGCAGACTGTATAGATGTACTGTATAGCAGACTGTATAGTAGACTGTATAGATGTACTGTATAGTATACTGTATAGCTGTACTGTATAGCTGTACTGTATAGCAGACTGTATAGCTGTTCTGTATAGCAGACTGTATAGTGTACAGTATAGTAGACTGTATAGCTGTACTGTATAGCAGACTGTATAGTATACTGTATAGATGTACTATATAGTAGACGGTATAGCTGTACTGTACAGCAGACTGTATAGCTGTACTGTATAGCAGACGGTATAGTGTACTGTATAGCTGTACTGTATAGCAGACTGTATAGTATACTGTATAGATGTATTGTATAGTAGGCGGTAGAGTATACTGTATGTACTGTATAGCAGACTGTATAGATGTACTGTACAGTAGACTGTATGATGTACTGTATAGTAGACTGTATAGAAGACTGTATAGCTGTACTGTATAGATGTACTGTATAGCAGACTGTATAGCTGTACTGTATAGCAGACTGTATAGTATAATGTATAGCAGACTGTATAGCTGTACTGTATAGCAGACGTTATAGTATACTGTATATATGTACTGTATAGTATACTGTATAGATGTACTGTATAGCTGTACTGTATAGTAGACTGTATAGTAGTACTGTATAGCTGTACTGTATAGCAGACTGTATAGCTGTACTGTATAGCAGACTGTATAGTATACTGTATATTAGACTGTATAGCTGTACTGTATAGCAGACTGTATAGTATACTGTATAGTAGACTGTATAGATGTACTGTATAGTATACTGTATAGCTTTACTGCATAGCTGAATAGAATAGTAGACTGTATAGATGTACTGTATAGTAGACTGTATAGCTGTACTGTATAGTAGACTGTACAGCATAGATGTACTGTACAGCTGTACTGTATAGACTGTATAGATGTACTGTATAGTAGACTGAAAAGATGTACTGTATAGCTGTACTGTATAGTAGACCGTATAGATGTACTGTATAGTAGACTGTATATATGTACTGTATAGCTGTACTGTATAGTAGACTGTATAGATGTACTGTATAGTAGACTGTACTGTATAGATGTACTGTATAGATGTACTGTATAGTAGACTGTATAACTGTACTGTATACATGTACTGTATAGCAGACTGTATAGATGTACTGTATAGCTGTACTGTATAGCTGTACTGTATAGCAGACTGTATAGTGTACTATATAGTAGACTGTATAGCAGACTGTATAGGTGTACTGTATAGTAGACGGTATACTGTATATATGTTCTGTATAGTATACTGTATGTACTGTATAGCTGTACTGTATAGTAGACTGTTTAACTGTACTGTATAGATGTACTGTATAGCAGACTGTATAGATGTACTGAATAGTATACTGTATAGCAGACTGTATAGCTGTACTGTATAGCAGACTGTATAGTATACTGTATAGTAGACTGTATAGCAGACTGTATAGCAGACTGTATAGATGTACTGTATAGTAGATGGTATAGTATACTGTATATATGTACTGTATAGTATACTGAATAGTAGACTGTATAGATGTACTGTATAGCTTTACTGCATAGCTGAATAGAATAGTAGACTGTATAGATGTACTGTACAGTAGACTGTATAGATGTACTGTATAGTAGACTGTATAGCTGTACTGTATAGTAGACTGTACAGCATATATGTACTGTATAGCTGTACTGTATAGACTGTATAGATGTACTGTATAGTAGACCGTATGGCTGTACTGTATAGTAGACTGAAAATATGTACTGTATAGTAGACTGTATAGCTGTAATGTATAGTAAACTGTATAGCTGTACTGTATGGCAGACTGTATAGATGTACTGTATAGCAGACTGTATAGTAGACTGTATAGATGTACTGTATAGTATACTGTATAGCTGTACTGTATAGTAGACTGTATAGCTGTACTGTATAGTATACTGTATATATGTACTGTATAGTAGTACTGTATAGCAGACTGTATAGCTGTTCTGTATAGCAGACTGTATAGTGTACAGTATAGTAGACTGTATAGCTGTACTGTATAGCAGACTGTATAGTATACTGTATAGATGTACTATATAGTAGACGGTAGAGTATACTGTATGTACCGTATAGTATACTGTATGTACTGCATAGCTGTACTGTATAGTAGACTGTATAGTAGACAGTATAGCTGTACTGTATAGATGTACTGTATAGTATACTGTATAGCTGTACTGTATAGTAGACCGTATAGTAGACTGTATAGCTGTACTGTATAGATGTACTGTACAGCAGACTGTATAGTAGACTGTATAGCTGTACTGTATAGCAGACGGTATAGTGTACTGTATAGCTGTACTGTATAGCAGACTGTATAGTATACTGTATAGATGTATTGTATAGTAGACGGTAGAGTATACTGTATGTACTGTATAGCAGACTGTACAGTAGACTGTATGATGTACTGTATAGTAGACTGTATAGAAGACTGTATAGCTGTACTGTATAGATGTACTGTATAGTAGACTGTACAGCATAGATGTACTGTATAGTATACTGTATAGCTGTACTGTATAGTAGACTGTATAGCTGTACTGTATAGCAGACTGTATAGCAGACTGTATAGCTGTACTGTATAGCAGACGGTATAGTATACTGTATATATGTACTGTGTAGTATACTGTATAGATGTACTGTATAGCTGTACTGTATAGTAGACTGTATATATGTACTGTATAGTAGTACTGTATAGCTGTACTGTATAGCAGACTGTATAGCAGACTGTATAGCTGTACTGTATAGCAGACTGTATAGTATACTGTATAGTAGACTGTATAGCTGTACTGTATAGATGTACTGTATAGTAGACTGTATAGCTGTACTGTATAGATGTACTGTATAGTAGACTGTACAGCATATATGTACTGTATAGCTGTACTGTATAGACTGTATAGATGTACTGTATAGTAGACCGTATAGCTGTACTGTATAGTAGACTGAAAATATGTACTGTATAGTAGACTGTATAGCTGTACTGTATAGTAAACTGTATAGCTCTACTGTATGGCAGACTGTATAGATGTACTGTATAGTAGACTGTATAGATGTACTGTATAGTATACTGTATAGCTGTACTGTATAGCTGTACTGTATAGTATACTGTATATATGTACTGTATAGTAGTACTGTATAGCTGTACTGTATAGCAGACTGTATAGCTGTTCTGTATAGCATACTGTATAGTGTACAGTATAGTAGACTGTATAGCTGTACTGTATAGCAGACTGTATAGTATACTGTATAGATGTACTATATAGTAGACGGTATAGTATACTGTATGTACTGTATAGTATACTGTATGTACTGCATAGCTGTACTGTATAGTAGACTGTATAGTAGACAGTATAGCTGTACTGTATAGATGTACTGTATAGTATACTGTATAGCTGTACTGTACAGCAGACTGTATAGTAGACTGTATAGCTGTACTGTATAGCAGACGGTATAGTGTACTGTATAGCTGTACTGTATAGCAGACTGTATAGTACACTGTATAGATGTATTGTATAGTAGGCGGTAGAGTATACTGTATGTACTGTATAGCAGACTGTATAGATGTACTGTACAGTAGACTGTATGATGTACTGTATAGTAGACTGTATAGAAGACTGTATAGCTGTACTGTATAGATGTACTGTATAGTAGACTGTATAGCTTTACTGCATAGCTGAATAGAATAGTAGACTGTATAGATGTACTGTATAGTAGACTGTATAGTAGACTGTACAGCATATATGTACTGTATAGTATACTGTATAGCTGTACTGTACAGCAGACTGTATAGTAGACTGTATAGCTGTACTGTATAGCAGACGGTATAGTGTACTGTATAGCTGTACTGTATAGCAGACTGTATAGTATACTGTATAGATGTATTGTATAGTAGGCGGTAGAGTATACTGTATGTACTGTATAGCAGACTGTATAGCTGTTCTGTATAGCAGACTGTATAGTGTACAGTATAGTAGACTGTATAGCTGTACTGTATAGCAGACTGTATAGTATACTGTATAGATGTACTATATAGTAGACGGTATAGTATACTGTATGTACTGTATAGTATACTGTATGTACTGCATAGCTGTACTGTATAGTAGACTGTATAGTAGACAGTATAGCTGTACTGTATAGATGTACTGTATAGTATACTGTATAGCTGTACTGTACAGCAGACTGTATAGTAGACTGTATAGCTGTACTGTATAGCAGACGGTATAGTGTACTGTATAGCTGTACTGTATAGCAGACTGTATAGTATACTGTATAGATGTATTGTATAGTAGGCGGTAGAGTATACTGTATGTACTGTATAGCAGACTGTATAGATGTACTGTACAGTAGACTGTATGATGTACTGTATAGTAGACTGTATAGAAGACTGTATAGCTGTACTGTATAGATGTACTGTATAGCAGACTGTATAGTATAATGTATAGCAGACTGTATAGCTGTACTGTATAGCAGACGGTATAGTATACTGTATATATGTACTGTATAGTATACTGTATAGATGTACTGTATAGCTGTACTGTATAGTAGACTGTATAGTAGTACTGTATAGCTGTACTGTATAGCAGACTGTATAGCTGTACTGTATAGCAGACTGTATAGTATACTGTATAGTAGACTGTATAGCTGTACTGTATAGTAGACTGTATAGCTTTACTGTATAGATGTACTGTATAGTAGACTGTATAGCTGTACTGTATAGATGTACTGTATAGTAGACTGTACAGCATATATGTACTGTATAGCTGTACTGTATAGACTGTATAGATGTACTGTATAGTAGACCGTATAGCTGTACTGTATAGTAGACTGAAAATATGTACTGTATAGTAGACTGTATAGCTGTACTGTATAGTAAACTGTATAGCTCTACTGTATGGCAGACTGTATAGATGTACTGTATAGTAGACTGTATAGATGTACTGTATAGTATACTGTATAGCTGTACTGTATAGCTGTACTGTATAGTATACTGTATATATGTACTGTATAGTAGTACTGTATAGCTGTACTGTATAGCAGACTGTATAGCTGTTCTGTATAGCATACTGTATAGTGTACAGTATAGTAGACTGTATAGCTGTACTGTATAGCAGACTGTATAGTATACTGTATAGATGTACTATATAGTAGACGGTATAGTATACTGTATGTACTGTATAGTATACTGTATGTACTGCATAGCTGTACTGTATAGTAGACTGTATAGTAGACAGTATAGCTGTACTGTATAGATGTACTGTATAGTATACTGTATAGCTGTACTGTACAGCAGACTGTATAGTAGACTGTATAGCTGTACTGTATAGCAGACGGTATAGTGTACTGTATAGCTGTACTGTATAGCAGACTGTATAGTACACTGTATAGATGTATTGTATAGTAGGCGGTAGAGTATACTGTATGTACTGTATAGCAGACTGTATAGATGTACTGTACAGTAGACTGTATGATGTACTGTATAGTAGACTGTATAGAAGACTGTATAGCTGTACTGTATAGATGTACTGTATAGTAGACTGTATAGCTTTACTGCATAGCTGAATAGAATAGTAGACTGTATAGATGTACTGTATAGTAGACTGTATAGTAGACTGTACAGCATATATGTACTGTATAGTATACTGTATAGCTGTACTGTACAGCAGACTGTATAGTAGACTGTATAGCTGTACTGTATAGCAGACGGTATAGTGTACTGTATAGCTGTACTGTATAGCAGACTGTATAGTATACTGTATAGATGTATTGTATAGTAGGCGGTAGAGTATACTGTATGTACTGTATAGCAGACTGTATAGCTGTTCTGTATAGCAGACTGTATAGTGTACAGTATAGTAGACTGTATAGCTGTACTGTATAGCAGACTGTATAGTATACTGTATAGATGTACTATATAGTAGACGGTATAGTATACTGTATGTACTGTATAGTATACTGTATGTACTGCATAGCTGTACTGTATAGTAGACTGTATAGTAGACAGTATAGCTGTACTGTATAGATGTACTGTATAGTATACTGTATAGCTGTACTGTACAGCAGACTGTATAGTAGACTGTATAGCTGTACTGTATAGCAGACGGTATAGTGTACTGTATAGCTGTACTGTATAGCAGACTGTATAGTATACTGTATAGATGTATTGTATAGTAGGCGGTAGAGTATACTGTATGTACTGTATAGCAGACTGTATAGATGTACTGTACAGTAGACTGTATGATGTACTGTATAGTAGACTGTATAGAAGACTGTATAGCTGTACTGTATAGATGTACTGTATAGCAGACTGTATAGTATAATGTATAGCAGACTGTATAGCTGTACTGTATAGCAGACGGTATAGTATACTGTATATATGTACTGTATAGTATACTGTATAGATGTACTGTATAGCTGTACTGTATAGTAGACTGTATAGTAGTACTGTATAGCTGTACTGTATAGCAGACTGTATAGCTGTACTGTATAGCAGACTGTATAGTATACTGTATAGTAGACTGTATAGCTGTACTGTATAGTAGACTGTATAGCTTTACTGCATAGCTGAATAGAATAGTAGACTGTATAGATGTACTGTATAGTAGACTGTATAGTAGACTGTACAGCATATATGTACTGTACAGCTGTACTGTATAGACTGTATAGATGTACTGTATAGTAGACTGAAAATATGTACTGTATAGCTGTACTGTATAGTAGACCGTATAGATGTACTGTATAGTAGACTGTATATATGTACTGTATAGCTGTACTGTATAGTAGACTGTATAGATGTACTGTATAGTAGACTGTACTGTATAGATGTACTGTATAGATGTACTGTATAGTAGACTGTACTGTATAGATGTACTGTATAGATGTACTGTATAGATGTACTGTATAGTAGACTGTATAACTGTACTGTATACATGTACTGTATAGCAGACTGTATAGATGTACTGTATAGCAGACTGTATAGTGTACTATATAGTAGACTGTATAGCAGACTGTATAGGTGTACTGTATAGTAGACGGTATACTGTATATATGTTCTGTATAGTATACTGTATGTACTGTATAGCTGTACTGTATAGTAGACTGTTTAACTGTACTGTATAGATGTACTGTATAGCAGACTGTATAGATGTACTGTATAGCAGACTGTATAGATGTACTGTATAGTATACTGAATAGCTGTACTGTATAGTTGTACTGTATAGTATACTGTATATATGTACTGTATAGTATACTGTATAGATGTACCGTTTAGTAGACTGTATAGCTGTACTGTATAGTAGACTGTATATATGTACCGTATAGTATGCTGTATCGTAGACTGTATCATATACTGTATAGCTGTACTGTATAGTAGACTGTATAGATGTACTGTATAGCTGTACTGTATATATGTACTGTATAGATGTACTGTATAGCTGTACTGTATAGTAGACTGTATAGCTGTACTGTATAGTAGACTGTACTGTATAGGAAACTGTATAGATGTACTGTATAGTTTTCTGCATAGATGTACTGTATAGTAGACTGTTTAGATGTACTTTATAGTATACTGTATAGATCTACTGTAAAGTAGACTGTATAGATGTACGGTATAGTATGCTGTATACTATATTGTATAGATGTACTGTATATTATACTGTATAGATGTACTGTATAGTAGACTGTATAGCTGTACTGTATAGATTTACAGTATAGTAGACTATAGTAGACTGTAGATTAACTGTATAGTATACTTTACAGATGTACTGTATAGCTGTACTGTATAGCTGTACTGTATAGTATACTGTATAGATGTACTGTATAGTATACTGTATAGATGGACTGTATAGATGTACTGGATATTAGACTGTAACGTAGACTGTATAGATGTACTGTATAGTATACTGTATAGATGTACTGGATATTAGACTGTATAGTAGACTGTATAGGAGACTGTATAGTATACTGTATAGATGTACTTTATAATTGTACTGTATAGCTGTACTGTATAGATGTACTTTATAGTATACTGTATAGATGTACTGTAAAGTAGACTGTATAGAGACTGTATAGATGTACCGTATAGTATACCGTATAGTATACTGTATAGTAGACTGTATAAATGTACTTTATAGTATACTGTATAGATGTACAACCTTCCCAAGTTCTCTCACGTCACCCCGCTCCTCCGCTCTCTCCACTGGCTTCCAGTTGAAGCTCGCATCCGCTACAAGACCATGGTGCTTGCCTACGGAGCTGTGAGGGGAACGGCACCTCAGTACCTCCAGGCTCTGATCAGGCCCTACACCCAAACAAGGGCACTGCGTTCATCCACCTCTGGCCTGCTCGCCTCCCTACCACTGAGGAAGTACAGTTCCCGCGCAGCCCAGTCAAAACTGTTCGCTGCTCTGGCCCCCCAATGGTGGAACAAACTCCCTCACGACGCCAGGACAGCGGAGTCAATCACCACCTTCCGGAGACACCTGAAACCCCACCTCTTTCAGGAATACCTAGGATAGGATAAAGTAATCCTTCTCACCCCCCTCCCCCCCTTAAAAGATTTAGATGCACTATTGTAAAGTGGCTGTTCCACTGGATGTCTTAAGGTGAACGCACCAATTTGTAAGTCGCTCTGGATAAGAGCGTCTGCTAAATGACTTAAATGTAAATGTAAATGTAAATGTACTGTATAGTAGACCTTATAGATGTACTGTATAGCTGTATTGTATAGTAGAGTGTATAGCTGTACTGTATAGTAGAATGTATACAGTGAGGGAAAAAAGTTTGATCCCCTGCTGATTTTGTACTTTGCCCACTGACAAAGAAATGATCCGTCTATAATTTTAATGGTAGGTTTATTTGAACAGTGAGAGACAGAGTAACAAAAAAATCCTGAAAACGCATGTCAAATTGATTTGCATTTTAAATAAGTATTTGACCCCCTCTCAATCAGAAAGATTTCTGGCTCCCAGGTGTCTTTTATACAGGTAACGAGCTGAGATTAGGAGTACACTCTTAAAGGGAGTGCTCCTAATCAAAGCTTGTTACCTATATAAAAGACAACTGTCCACAGAGGCAATCAATCAATCAGATTCCAAACTCTCCCCCATGGCCAAGACCAAAGAGCTCTCCTAGGATGTCAGGGGTAAGTAGTACAAGAGTAGAGTAAACAAGTAGTACAAGTCAATGTATCTATAATAATCATCAGTCAGATGATAGCAGTAGACAGGAGTACAAGAGAGGACTCAATGTTTCTATAATAATCACCAGTCAGATGATAGAAGTAGACAGTAGTACAAGAGATGAGTCAATGTTTCTATAATAATCACCAGTCAGATGATAGAAGTCTACAGTAGTACAAGAGATGAGTCAATGTTTCTATAATAATCATCAGTCAGATGATAGAAGTCTACAGTAGTACAAGATATGAGTCAATGTTTCTATAATAATCACCAGTCAGATGATAGAAGTCTACAGTAGTACAAGAGATGAGTCAATGTTTCTATAATAATCATCAGTCAGATGATAGAAGTCTACAGTAGTACAAGAGATGAGTCAATGTTTCTATAATAATCATCAGTCAGATGATAGAAGTCTACAGTAGTACAAGATATGAGTCAATGTTTCTATAATAATCACCAGTCAGATGATAGAAGTCTACAGTAGTACAAGATATGAGTCAATGTTTCTATAATAATCACCAGTCAGATGATAGTAGTAGACAGGAGTACAAGAGAGGACTCAATGTTTCTATAATAATCAGTCAGATGATAGTAGTAGACAGGAGTACAAGAGATGAGTCAATGTTTCTATAATAATCACCAGTCAGATGATAGAAGTCTACAGTAGTACAAGAGATGAGTCAATGTTTCTATAATAATCACCAGTCAGAGGATAGTAGTAAAAAAGAGATGACTTAATGTTTCTATAATAATCACCAGTCAGATAATAGAAGTCTACAGTAGTACAAGAGATGAGTCAATGTTTCTATAATAATCACCAGTCAGATGATAGTAGTAGACAGTAGTACAAGAGATGACTCAATGTTTCTATAATAATCAGTCAGATGATAGAAGTCTACAGTAGTAAAAGAGATGACTCAATGTTTCTATAATAATCACCAGTCAGATGATAGAAGTCTACAGTAGTACAAGAGATGAGTCAATGTTTCTATAATAATCAGTCAGATGATAGTAGTAGACAGGAGTACAAGAGATGAGTCAATGTTTCTATAATAATCACCAGTCAGATGATATATGTAGACAGGAGTACAAGAGATGAGTCAATGTTTCTATAATAATCACCAGTCAGATGATAGTAGTAGACAGTAGTACAAGAGATGACTCAATGTTTCTATAATAATCAGTCAGATGATAGAAGTCTACAGTAGTAAAAGAGATGAGTCAATGTTTCTATAATAATCACCAGTCAGATGATAGTAGTAGACAGTAGTACAAGAGATGACTCAATGTTTCTATAATAATCAGTCAGATGATAGAAGTCTACAGTAGTAAAAGAGATGACTCAATGTTTCTATAATAATCACCAGTCAGATGATAGAAGTCTACAGTAGTACAAGAGATGAGTCAATGTTTCTATAATCATCAGTCAGATGATAGTAGTAGACAGGAGTACAAGAGATGAGTCAATGTTTCTATAATAATCACCAGTCAGATGATATATGTAGACAGGAGTACAAGAGATGAGTCAATGTTTCTATAATAATCACCAGTCAGATGATAGAAGTCTACAGTAGTACAAGAGATGAGTCAATGTTTCTATAATAATCATCAGTCAGATGATAGTAGTAGACAGGAGTACAAGAGATGAGTCAATGTTTCTATAATAATCACCAGTCAGATGATAGAAGTAGACAGTAGTACAAGAGATGAGTCAATGTTTCTATAATAATCACCAGTCAAATGATAAAGTCTACACTAGTACAAGAGATTAGTCAATGTTTATTGATATAATAATCATTGCCATTCAGATCAGAAATGGTTAGTAATCCATTCCTGAACATAATGGCAAGAAACACCACTTGTTTAATGATAATATTGATTTCATGTTCACTCTGGTGCGTAGAGAGAGAGAGGTAGAGAGAGAGAGAGAGAGAGAGTATGCCGACAGGGCAGGGAGAGAGAGAGAGCGAGCATGCCGACAGGGTAGGGAGAGAGAGAGCGAGCATACCGACAGGGCAGGGAGAGAGAGAGCGAGTATGCCGACAGGGCAGGGAGAGAGAGAGCGAGTATGCCGACAGGTTAGGGAGAGAGAGAGCGAGTATGCCGACAGGGCAGGGAGAGAGAGAGAGCGAATATGCCGACAGGGCAGGGAGAGAGAGAGAGAGTATGCCGACAGGGCAGGGAGAGAGAGAGAGCGAG
The DNA here is from genome assembly GCF_034236695.1 of Oncorhynchus nerka. Classification (NCBI taxonomy): domain Eukaryota; kingdom Metazoa; phylum Chordata; class Actinopteri; order Salmoniformes; family Salmonidae; genus Oncorhynchus; species Oncorhynchus nerka. The sequence continues at coordinate 51,970,756 of NC_088408.1, read as the reverse complement.
TATGCCGACAGGGCAGGGAGAGAGAGAGCGAGTATGCCGACAGGGCAGGGAGAGAGAGAGCGAGCATGCCGACAGGGCAGGGAGAGAGAGAGAGCGAGCATGCCGACAGGGCAGGGAGAGAGAGAGAGAGAGTATGCCGACAGGGCAGGGAGAGAGAGAGAGCGAGCATGCCGACAGGGCAGGGAGAGAGAGAGAGCGAGTATGCCGACAGGGCAGGGAGAGCGAGCATGCCGACAGGGTAGTAAAAAGAGATGACTTAATGTTTCTATAATAATCATCAGTCAGATGATAGTAGTAGACAGGAGTACAAGAGATGAGTCAATGTTTCTATAATAATCACCAGTCAGATGATAGAAGTCTACAGTAGTACAAGAGATGAGTCAATGTTTCTATAATAATCATCAGTCAGATGATAGTAGTAGACAGGAGTACAAGAGATGAGTCAATGTTTCTATAATAATCACAAGTCAGATGATAGAAGTAGACAGTAGTACAAGAGATGAGTCAATGTTTCTATAATAATCACCAGTCAAATTATAGAAGTCTACACTAGTACAAGAGATTAGTCAATGTTTATTGATATAATAATCATTGCCATTCAGATCAGAAATGGTTAGTAAATCCATTCCTGAACATAATGGCAAGAAACACCACTTGTTTAATGATAATATTGATTTCATGTTCACTCTGGTGCGTAGAGAGAGAGGTAGAGAGAGAGAGAGAGAGAGCATGAGGATGCCGACAGGGCAGGGAGAGAGAGAGCATGAGGACGCCGACAGGGCAGGGAGAGAGAGAGCATGAGGACGCCGACAGGGCAGGGAGAGAGAGAGCATGAGGACGCCGACAGGGCAGGGAGAGAGAGGGAGAGCATGCCGACAGGGCAGGGAGAGAGAGAGCGAGTATGCCGACAGTGCAGGGAGAGAGAGAGCAGGAGAATGCCGACAGGGCAGGGAGAGCGAGCATGCCGACAGGGCAGGGAGAGCGAGCATGCCGACAGGGCAGGGAGAGAGAGCGAGCATGCCGACAGGGCAGGGAGAGAGAGCGAGCATGCCGACAGGGCAGGGAGAGAGAGCGAGCATGCCGACAGGGCAGGGAGGGAGAGAGCGAGCATGCCGACAGGGCAGGGAGGGAGAGAGAGGATGAGGATGCCGACAGGGCAGGGAGGGAGGGAGAGAGAGCATGAGGATGCCGACAGCTCTCTCTCTCCCTGCACAATGGCAGACAGACATGCCAAATCAGACAAATGTGAATGTCAAACCCTATCAAATATGACACTACTTTCAGGAGAAATGGTTAAAAGATTATACTTGGCTCCATTACAGACCCTCCTTAAAGAGGGTCCACTGTTTCTATTGTGCTAAATACTTGGCAACACAAAAGTCTCAGCTTGCGTCCAAAGCAGATTGAGCTTTTGTCAAGACTGGCTTTCAAAATTGGTCGGCGGCCCTGGAGACATTTAGTGCGAATAGAGACAGCCAGTATCACAAATTTGTAATTTGTGTCTGAACACCTCCCTGCAGCTTAGGAAACAGACCGTTTCAGGCATGTTGGAAGCTGTGGATCATGTCAAAACAAGAATGCATGACAAGCGAACGGAGGAGCACTTTGATGTCTTGTTCGCAAAGCAACTGCTATGGCAACAAAGTTGGACCTATAACCTATTCAGATGCCTCATTTCCGCAAACCTACAAAGCGTTACACCGGTCATGCTGCAGCCCTTATACATCCGTATGCCCAGTTTTTGTACAGAGCCCAATTCTACAATGCCTTGTGAATACTCAATTCATAGAGCGGTTTGATCAAGCTGGATTCCACAAGCTGTAGCAGCTTGAACATGTGCAGCTACGCGGAGACATAGACAAGGTGGTAGACGAGTATCCTGAATTGGATTCAAGACTACTGCAGGTCCCAGTGGCCATGTTTGGGGCTAATTACACATATCAAAAGAGCTCAGATGTTGCTAGCATTATTGGGGAAATGGTGCCAGATGTGAGAGGTCTCCTCAGTCAGATGGAAGCTTTAGTAAAGGCTTCTTCTGCTGGCCGTCCCTGCCTCCTCTGTAGAGGCTGAGAGGAGTTTTAGTGCCCTGAGGAGGCTGAAGACATGGCTTAGATCATCCATGAGTCAAACAAGGCTGAATAATGTGGCCATGTGTCACGTGCACCAGGAGAAACTGAACCTTGAAGGAATATGCCAGTCTTTTATCGGTGTCAACGAAAAGCGCAAAAAGGCCTTTGGATCCTTTGCTTGAAGAATGGTAAGTCAAAACACATTGCCTGGAGAGGAGATGAGAGGAAAGGAGAAGAGATGACTGGAGAGGAGAATATAGGACCAGAGGAGGATAGAGGGCTGGAGAGAAGAGGAGAGGAGAGCAAATGACCATGCTGCCCACCCAAGTTTACTTGTAAATAAAAACAACAATTTGCTAAACCTTGGCCACAAAATCTGGACTTGTCTTTGTATAACAATGCATAGATTTCTGTTTATATGATTATGGTTATACTTTATTCATCCCTAATCTCTGCCATTACATACAATGAGACAAGAAAAGGTAACAAATAAAAAAGAGCAGTGTAATACAATACACTATTAGACATTATTGTAAAAAATGAAATAAGAAGTTCGTCGCATGTGTTAGTGAATTTTTTTTATATTTTAGAATGGCAGGAAATTAGTTTTACATGAAAAAATATATATATAATCCAGGGGGGAGGGCAGACCACCCTGCAGATTTGGTCACCCCCAATGTTGATTCCATGGCTACGGCCTTGACACACACTAAAAGGGTAAAAAAATAATAATAATGTTTTGAGCAAAACTTCCAAGGATCAACTTTCAAGGAGTTAGTTTGATGGGAGGTAGTAATGTCATCGGCCTCCCCCTTGCTCGAGGAGCAATGGAGATAACTTGTGCTATTATTTATTTTACCTTTATGCAAGTCCGTTAAGAACAAATTCTTATTTTCAATGACGGCCTAGGAACAGTGGATTAACTGCCTGTTCAGGGGCAGAACGACAGATTTGTACCTTGTCAGCTTGGGGATTTGAACTTGCAACCTTCCGGTTACTAGCCAAACGCTCTAACCACTAGGCTACCATTCCGCCCCAATGTCATGGACCAACTATTTAGATGTGGCTTTTGTTAAGTAAATCAGGTATTAATTATTATTTTTATTTCTCATTTACCGTAATTTCCGGACTATAAACCGCTACTTTTTTCCCACGCTTTGAACCTCGCGGTTTATACAATGACGCGGCTAATTTATGGATTTTTCCCGCTTTCACAAGATTCATGCCGCCAAAAAACTGAGCACCGTCACATAATGTGACGTAAATAGAGCGCGCTCAAACTTCCCATCATTCTGATTACGGTAGTCATTTTGTCACCCTCATCATGGCAAAGACACGGAGAAATGCATATGATGCAGCTTTCAAGTTGAAGGCGATCGATCTGGCTGTTGGAAAGGGAAATAGAGCTGTTGCACGGGAGCTTGGCCTTAATGAGTCAATGATAAGACGTTGGAAACAGCAGCGTGAGGAACTGACTCAGTGCAAAAAGACAACAAAAGCTTTCAGAGGGAAGAAAAGCAGATGGCCCGAACTAGAAAAAGAGCTTGAAGACTGGGTCAACACACAGAGAGCAGAAGGCCGAGGTGTTTCAACTGTGCAGATCCGACTGAAAGCCAAAACAATCGCCACCGCAATGAAGTTTGAGGATTTTAGAGGTGGACCATCGTGGTGTCTAAAATTTATGAGACGTAAAGGCCTGTCCATCAGGGTACGGACGAGTCTGTGTCAGCAGCTCCCTCCCAACTACGAGGAAAAAGTTTCAAACTTCGGCAAATTCACTGATGCAAAGATAGAGGAGCATTCCATCGGCCCGCACGACATCATAAATATGGATGAGGTTACTCTGACGTTTGACCTGCCTCTCACTCGGACTGTCAACAGGAAAGGCGAATCATCCGTCACGCTGAAAACAACTGGGCATGAAAAAACGCACTTCACCTGTGTTCTGAGTTGCACGGCATCGGGAGAAAAGATCCACCGATGTTGATTTTTAAACACATGACGATGCCAAAAGAAATTCCTGAGAGGAATTGTTATGAAAGTCAACAAGAAAGGATGGATGACGGAAGGCCTAATGCATGAATGGCATACGGAGTGTTACGGCAAGCGACCGGGAGGATTCTTTCACAAGAACAAGGCATTGCTCGTGTTGGACAGCATGAGGGCCCACAATAACAGATTCTGTGAAAGAAGCCATCAAGAGGACAAACTCAATTCCAGCTGTGATTCCTGGGGGCACAACAAAGTATTTGCAGCCACTGGACATCAGTGTAAATCGTGCATTTAAGATGGCGCTCCGTGTTCAGTGGGAGGCTTGGATGACAAGTGGGGAGAAATCCTTCACTAAAACGGGCCGCATGCGAAGAGCCACTTATGGTCAAGTCTGCCAGTGGGTCCTGACAGCGTGGAGCATTGTCAAAAAATCCACTATCATCAACGGGTTTCGAAAGGCTGGACTGCTGCGTGTTGTTGAGGGCAGTTCAGCTGGGAATTTGCCTCCGGATGAAAGTGACGAGAGCGACAATGAAAACGATCCAACATCGGATGAAGCAATTCTGAGGCTATTCAACATCGGATGAAGCAATTCTGAGGCTATTCAACTCCGACACCGAAGGAGATGACTTCAGTGGTTTCAGTGCACAGGAGGAGGAAGATAGTGAAATCCTCAATGAAATGATCAAATATACAGACAACAAATTCCAATTGGCTATACTAAAACTCTTTAACATCATACTTAGCTCTGGCATCTTCTCCAATATTTGGAACCAAGGACTGATCACCCAAATCCACAAAAGTGGAGACAAATTTGACCCCAATAACTACCGTGGAATATGTGTCAACAGTAACCTTGGGAAAATCCTCTGCATTATTATTAACAGCAGACTCGTACATTTCCTCAATGAAAACAATGTACTGAGCAAATGTCAAATTGGCTTTTTACCAAATTACCGTACAACAGACCATGTATTCACCCTGCACACCCTAATTGACAACCAAACAAACCAAAACAAAGGCAAAGTCTTCTCATGCTTTGTTGATTTCAAAAAAGCCTTCGACTCAATCTGGCATGAGGGTCTGCTATACAAACTGATGGAAAGTGGTGTTGGGGGTAAAACATACGACATTATAAAATCCATGTACACAAACAACAAGTGTGCGGTTAAAATTGGCAAAAAACACACACATTTCTTCACACAGGGTCGTGGGGTTAGACAGGGATGCAGCTTAACCTGTTAGTCCTATAGGGGCAGTATTTCATTTTTGGATAAAAAGACGTGCCCGTTTTAAGCGCAATATTTTGTCACGAAAAGATGCTCGAATATGCTTGGAATTGATAGCTTTGGAAAGAAGACAGTCTTACGTTTCCAGAAATGCAAAGATTTTCACTGTGAGTCCCTTAGAACAAATGTTTCGGGCAAAACCAAGATGTATGACCGACCAGGAAATGCACAGGATTTCTGAGGCTACGTTTTCCACGATCGCCTTATATGGCTGTGAATGCGACAGGAATGAACGGACTCTTTCTCTTGTTTCCCCAAGGTCTCTGCAGCATTGTGACGTATTTGTAGGCATATCATTGGAAGATTGACCATAAGAGACTACATTTACCAGGTGTCCCGCTAGGTGTCTGCGTGGCAATTGGTGCGCAAAAGTCAGGTCCCGGTATTTTTCCATTCAAATCTCAGAACAAACCAGGCTACAAGGACGGTGCTTTCAATGGAGAGAAATATGACAAACCACCTTCAGGATTGATTCAAACAACGTTTTCCATGTTTCAGTCGATATTATGGAGTTAATTCGGAAAAAAGTTCGACATGTAGGTGACTGAATTTTCGGTTAGTTTCGGTAGCCATATGCATAGTAACAAAAGGGAACGATGTGTCCTACACAAGAATCTTTCAGGAAAAACTGGACATCTGCTATGTAACTGAGAGTCTCCTCATTGAAACATCTGAAGTTCTTCAAAGGTAAATTATTTTATTTGATTCCTTGGCTGGTTTTTGTGAATATGTTGCGTGCTAAATGCTAATGCTAACGCTAAGCTAGCTATCACCACTCTTACACAAATTAGTGATTTTCTCTGGTTCTAAAGCATATTTTGAAAATCTGAGACGACAGGATTGTTAAGAAAAGGATAAGCTTGAGAACAGGCATATTTATTTCGTTTCATTTGCGATTTTTAAAAATCGCTAACGTTGCGTTATGCTAATGAGCTTGAGGCTGTAGTAACGATACCGCATGCGGGATGGGGCGGATTAAGAGGGCACCACCCTCTTCAACATATATATCAACGAATTGGCACGGGCACTAGAAAAGTCTGCAGCACCCGGCCTCCCCCTGCTAGAATCCGAAGTCAAATGTCTGCTGTTTGCTGATGATCTGGTGCTTCTGTCACCAACCAAGGAGGGCCTACAGCAGCACCTAAATCTTATGCACAGATTCTGTCAGACCTGGGCCCTGACAGTAAATCTCAGTAAGACCAAAATAATGGTGTTCCAAAAAAGGTCCAGTCACCAGGACCACAAATACAAATTCCATCTAGACACTGTTGCCCTAGAGCACACAAAAAACTATACATACCTTGGCCTAAACATCAGCGCCACAGGTAACTTCCACAAAGCTGTGAACGATCTGAGAGACAAGGCAAGAAGGGCATTCTATGCCATCAAAAGAAACATAAATTTCAACATACCAATTAGGATTTGGCAAAAAATACTTGAATCAGTCATAGAGCCCATTGCCCTTTATGGTTGTGAGGTCTGGGGTCCGCTCACCAACCAAGACTTCACAAAATGGGACAAACACCAAATTGAGACTCTGCACGCAGAATTCTGCAAAAATATCCTCCGTGTACAACGTAAAACACCAAATAATGCATGCAGAGCAGAATTAGGCCGATACCCACTAATTATCAAAATCCAGAAAAGAGCCGTTAAATTCTACAACCACCTAAAAGGAAGCGATTCACAAACCTTCCATAACAAAGCCATCACCTACAGAGAGATGAACCTGGAGAAGAGTCCCCTAAGCAAGCTGGTCCTGGGGCTCTGTTCACAAACACAAACACACCCTACAGAGCCCCAGGACAAAAGCACAATTAGACCCAACCAAATCATGAGAAAACAAAAAGATAATTACTTAACACATGGGAAAGAATTAACAAAAAAACAGAGCAAACTAGAATGCTATTTGGCCCTACACAGAGAGTACACAGCGGCAGAATACCTGACCACTGTGACTGACCCAAAATTAAGGAAAGCTTTGACTATGTACAGACTCAGTGAGCATAGCCTTGCTATTGAGAAAGGCCGCCGTAGGCAGACATGGCTCTCAAGAGAAGACAGGCTATGTGCTCACTGCCCACAAAATGAGGTGGAAACTGAGCTGCACTTCCTAACCTCCTGCCCAATGTATGACCATATTAGAGAGACATATTTCCCCCAGATTACACAGATCCACAAAGAATTCGAAAACAAATCCAATTTTGAAAAACTCCCATATCTTTTGGGTGAAATTCCACAGTGTGCCATCACAGCAGCAATATTTGTGACCTGTTGCCACGAGAAAAGGGCAACCAGTGAAGAACAAACACCATTGTAAATACAACCCATATTTATGCTTATTCATTTTATCTTGTGTCCTTTAACTATTTGTACATTGTATATATATATATATAATATGACATTTGTAATGTCTTTACTGTTTTGAAACTTCTGTATGTGTAATGTTTACTGTTAATTTTTGTTGTTTTTCACTTTATATATTCACTTTGTATGTTGTCTACCTCACTTGCTTTGGCAATGTTAACACATGTTTCCCATGCCAATAAAGCCCTTGAATTGAATTGAATTGAATAGTGACCAATGACTTTACTGGTAGGCTACTGTTAAATTTTTGTTACAAGCCGTGTTTCGTTAAAGCCTATTTATTTTTGTTACAAGCCGTATTTCGTTAAAGCCTATTTATTTTTGTTACAAGCCGTGTTTCGTTTAAAGGCTGTGTAAAGTTAATTTGTTTCAATGTACCGGTAGGGACCTGCGGCCTATGTGGCTTATTTATGTACAAAATACTTTAAAAAATGTTTTTAAATCAGTTGGTGCGGTTTATATTCAGGTGCGCTTAATAGTCCAGCAATTACGGTAACTAGGCAAGTCTGTTAAGAACAAATTATTATTTACAATGACGGCCTAGGAAAAGTGGGTTAACTGCCTTGTTCAGGGGCAGAACTGCATATTTTTACCTTGTCAGCTCTGGGATTCGATCTAGCATCCTTTCGGTTACTGGCCCAACACTCTAACCACTAGGCTACCTGCCGCCCCAATGGGGTGAAAAGGAGATTTGAATGCCACATTCATGTCAAGTGTGTCATGATGACTCATGTTGACACGAGGCCAGCCCAACTTGAGTGGGGGAATTCCTAACGCCGCCACACCAACTGTAGAATTCGACATGAGGATATATTCCTACCTTTTATGTTGCTGCTTTATCCTCTCTGTCTGTACAGAAGTGAGGGTGGCTCCTTAATGCAGTTAGGGTGGCTCCATACTTCCGACTGGACTGTGTCACGTGAAAAGACGTTACTATGGAGCAACAACATCTCCATGTCCCTTCTATGCAAAATTAGCAGTAATTGCATTACAGTGGCACTCCAGGCTCCCTTTCACCTCTTTTATCATGTGAATTACTTCACAATAGCACAGCACACTTCAGTAGGTGGTGCAGGTATCCTCATTACATGGCACAAATGGTCTGTGTAGGTCCTCAAATGTCCTCTATTGTTCAAAATAGTAGAAGAGTATTTAATTTTTTATATTTTACTTTTAACCCCTTTTTCTCCCCAATTTCGTGGTATCCAATTGTTAGTAGTTACTGTCTTGTCTCATCGCTGCAACTCCCGTACGGACTCGGGAGAGGCGAATGTCGAGTACCATGCACTGCTTCTTAACACAGCGCACATCCAACCCGGAAGCCAGCAGCACCAATGTTTCGGAGGATTCACCGTACACCTAGAGACCTGGTCAGCGTGCACTGCGCCCGGCCCGCCACAGGAGTCGCTAGTGCGCGATGAGACAAGGATATCCTTGCCGGCCAAACCCTCCCTAACCCGGACGACGCTGGGCCAATTGTGCGCCGCCCCATGGGCTGTGCGACAGAGTCTCTGGAGACCCAGAGTCTCTGGTGGCACAGCTAGCACTATGATGCAGTGCCTTAGACCACTTGGGAGGCCCAGAAGAGTATTTTTATAGAACTTACACGGAACCCAAACCGGCTGCGCGCGATCACGACACGCAGGTTAAAATATCAAAACAAACTCTGAACCAATGACATTAATTTGGAGACAGGTCGAAAAGCATTAAACATTTATGGCAATTTAACTAGTTAGCTTGCACTTGCTAGCTAATTTGTCCCATTTAGCTAGCTTGCTGTTGCTAGCTAATTTGTCCTGGGATATAAACATTAGGTTGTTATTTTACCTGAAATGCACAAGGTCCTCTACTCTGACAATTAATCCACACATAAACTGCCAACCGAATCGTTTATAGTCATCTCTCCTCCTTCCAGGCTTTTTCATCTTTGAACTTATATGGTGATTGGCATCAAAACTTTCATCGTATTACCACGACAACCGGCAACACAGTTCATCTTTCAATCACCCACGTGGGTATAACCAATGAGGAGATGGCACGTGGATACCTGCTTCTATAAACCAATAAGGAGATGGGAGAGGCAGGACTTGCAGCACGATCTGCGTCAGAAATAGGAATGACTTCTATTTTAGCCCTTGGCAACGCAGACGCTCGTTGACGCGAGCGAGCATTGTGAGTGCAATAATTGAATAACATCTTTCTAAATTTATTTTGCAACGCTCGCGCACGTGACTCAAGCGGTGTCGTCAGGGTATCATAATCTTCTAGAATACAAGTCCTCTTTAATGAGAATGGCCAGAGAATGATAGGTAGAAACTGCTGAGGGAAGGACATACGGAAGCTGCTGTACACAGCAGAGGCAGAGTGTTGGTGAGAGGCAACAGCAACCACCCTCTGTCTAATTAATCCATCATTACTAGATCTTAACAACAAGAGCCTTGGGATATTCTTATTCCATTTTCTATGAGAAAGAGTGCCAGACAAAGATATAGGTACCGCAACCTGGCCAAAACTAACCCAACCTCTGATACTCAACAAGTGAGAGGGTGAGAAGCGGAGAGAGAGCGAGACAGACAGAGCAAGAGAGAGGTGTCAGTGTAGTTAGGCTCAGTCCTTACCTGTAGTGTACGTGCGTGACTGTGGGAGGTCTGTAGCCAAAGATCCACGTCTGGATGTCCATGGGCCTGGCTTTGGAGTACGCTATGGTCACGTCCACCACCCACTGCAGGCCTTTGGGTTTACTACCTGAACAGACAGAGAGAGTTAAGACATGAATGAGATGGCATCATAGGCAGACAGTGAGGGAGAGATGGGGGCAGAGAGGGAGAGATGGGGGCAGAGAGGGAGAGATGTGGGCAGAGAGGGAGAGATGTGGGCAGAGAGGGAGAGATGTGGGCAGAGAGGGAGAGATGTGGGCAGAGAGAGAGATGTGGGCGGAGAGAGCGATGTGGGCGGAGAGAGAAAGCGGGATGAGAGATAGAAGGGAGAGAGAGAGAAAGTGTCTCTTTCGAACAAACTCACACGCACAGACAGCGCTGTAAGGGGTGTGTGTGTTTGTCAGAGAGGGATGTGTGTCCTCAGGGCTGTGACAGAGAGGACAAGTGAAGCTGAGGGCGTTCAAACCATCAGGCGAGGAACGTCTGGCACAGACATACAGGACGGGTTTGAAAACATTAATAGTGGTCAAATCCTTGATTCCTCCGTCCTCGTTTACTGAATTCCTTTTCATAGCCCGTTGGAAGGAAGGATCTATGGTCCCTCAGTCAGACCTCCTCCTCCAATGAGCTTTGAAAGGAATTGAGGAAAGGACGGAGGAAGCAAGGATGAGGGCACAGCCACAGAGCCTTTACTCCACTCCATCACTCCTGGGTTGCATCCCAAATGGTACTATTCCATATAGGCCCTGGTCAAAAGTAGTGCAGTATAAAGGGAATTAGGGTGCCATTTGAGACGCAGACCTGGTTTAGGAAGGCGTCACAGGGGCCTCTAATCTATGACATAAGGCTGCATTGGCCTACCAATATAGATGTGGCCTGTGTGAGTGAGTGTAATATGTGAGTGAGTGAGTGTAAAATGTGAGTGAGTGTAAAATGTGAGTGAGTGTAAAATGTGAGTGAGTGAGTGTAATATGTGAGTGAGTGTAAAATGTGAGTGAGTGTAAAATGTGAGTGAGTGAGTGTAATATGTGAGTGAGTGTAATATGTGAGTGAGTGTAAAATGTGAGTGAGTGAGTGTAAAATGTGAGTGAGTGAGTGTAATATGTGAGTGAGTGAGTGAGTGAGTGAGTGAGTGAGTGAGTGAGAGAGAGAGAGAAGGATTGTGGATGGCTTGCTTAAGTGGCTGACTGGGTAGTGTTTGTGTGTGTGCGCTCGCGCATATGTGCGTTACCAGATGGCGAAGGCAGGAAAAAAAACTGAGGTGGAAAAAAAGATTGCCAGCTCACGCAGGTCTTTTAGAATGTAAATCACTTAAGAGCACTTGGACAACTGCCGTTTCAAAACGTTGCTAAGATTAACTCAGACAGAATTACACAAGACCAGAGTGCTGATGCTGGGTAATGTTGATGCTGGACAACAGAACACCTATCCTTGGGTAGGTAATATGTAGGTAATAGCTTGGCGCCAGCTCCGAAACAGGTGTGTTGCCAAGCTCTCTCTACATCCATGTACACCAGCGACAAACAATACTGTAATGACAGCACAGCCACTCATTTGATAAGACATCGGAGTAGCCTGGCTGCTGTAAACAGTTATGGAGGGAGCATACTTTATCTTGGCCAGGTCGCAGTTGCAAATGAGAACTTGTTCTCAACTAGCCTACCTGGTTAAATAAAGGTTAAATAAATAAAAAATAAAAAAAATACACAGGGATCCCAAATGGCACCCTATTCCAAATATATAGTGCACTACTTTGGACCAGGGCTCATGGGTAGTAGTGCACTATAGAGAGAATAGGGTACCATTTAAGATGCAGCCAGGGACAAATGTCTCCTTGGCAAAAAGGAAAGTCAGGCCACACTTTTAACCAATCAGGAGGTTCCTTGTTCATACCTTCTACTGAACCAGGGGTTTAATAGACACCTGTGATTGGCCACTGGCACACGGGAAAATCCCATATAAAGCTTACTAAAACCAGCCAGTAAGCATGCAAGTGACTTTTCCACTTAACCATATTACACGTTTGAATAATGGAACCAAACCACATTACACTCTTGAATAATGCAACAATTCCCAAGCATGTGCAGACAAAGGATTTACTTTCTCGTCTAGAGGCTACACATTACATTTTTGCTTCAAGAAAAAAAGCACACAGTTGCTAACAGCATGTCTTTAAGTAACGCTAGCCTATCAAAGATGAATGATTAACCCTCCCATACGAATATAACAGTACAACAGGCCTACCTTACAACATACCAGTCTTCATTTTTAGCAATATCATGCAAATCAGTACGTGTAGTAAAAGGAAATTGCAACTGAAAACGTGGGTATAAGTGAATTCATATCCACCAACCCCCCCTTTTCATGCCTCATGATTTGTCAACTCATGCACAATTAATCTGCACTTCAGTCTGATCAACTGTAGCCTTCTGATAACCACAGCTGCAGGTAGCCTAGAGAAGCCAATGCGCTCTGATCACATCTGGGCCTGGCTAGGGGAAACGAAGCAGTAACGTCATGCATCTATAGCCTAAGCTGTGTATTTGTAGCCTAAAATAGACCCATATATTTACGTTATTTTAAATAAATTATTGACTGGAATAATTAAATCACCACAATAGTGATGACATACTGTATGAGAATATATATATGTTTTATTACAGATACAAAGGCCTTGCATAAACATAAAGCTAGCTCGGCCTGGTTAGTTATATTGTCCATCTGCAGTCGTCTCTGTCTGTAGCTAGGTTTCCATCCAATTGGCGACAGATTTTCATGCGAATATCCCAAAAATCTGCATAAACACAATATACGCATTTTCCCAGCAGAGGTGCGTTTCCATTAAACTGACTTGTTGCAGATAAAAGGCGTTGTGTGATGACATAGTGAACATAAAAATACCTTTTGCAGGTAAATTCCCATGTACGAAAAAAAAGAAAAAAAAGTTTCCATGTATTTATTTAATCTTTATTTAAGTAGGCAAATCAGTTTAAGAACAAATTCTTATTTACAATGACGCCCTAAGAAAAGGCAAAAGGCCTCCAGCCGGGACGGGGGCTTGGGATAAAAACTAAATAAAAATACTATATAAATATAGGACAAAAACACACATCACAACAAGAGAGACAATACTACAAAAAGAGAGACCTAAGACAAAAACATAGCAAGGCAGCAACACGTGACAACACAGCATGGTAGCAACACAACATAACAACATGGTAGCAGCACAAAACATGGTACAAACATTATTGGGCACAGTCAACAGCACAAACGGTCAAGAAGGTAAAGACAACAATACATCACACAAGCCGCTACAACGGTCAGTAAGAGTGTCCATGATTGAGTCTTTGAATGAAGAGATTGAGAACTGTCCAGTTTGTGTGTTTGTTGCAGCTCGTTCCAGTTGCTAGCTGCAACGAACTGAAAAGAGGAGTCGACCCAGGGATGTTTATGATTTAAAAAAATTAACCAGGGAGGCCAGTTGAGAACAAGTTCTCATTTACAACTGCGACCTGGCCAAGATAAAGCAAAGCTGTGCGACAAAAACAACAGAGTTACACATGGAATAAACAAACGTACAGTCAATAACACAATAGAAAAATCAATCTGTATAGAGTGTACAAATGAAGCAAGGAGGTAAGGCAATAAATCGGCCAATAGTGGCGAAGTAACTACAATTTAGCAATTTACCCTGGAAGGATATATATGCAGATGAGGATGTGCAAGTAGAAATACTGGTGTGCAAAATAGAAGAAAAACAATATATGGGGATGAGGTAGATAGTTGGTTGGGTGGGCTATTTACAGATTGGCTGTGTACAGCTGCAGTGATCGGTGAGCTGCTCTGACAGCTGACGCTTAAAGTTAGTGAGGGAGATATGAGTCTCCAGCTTCAGTGATTTTTGCAATTCGTTCCAGTCATTGGCAGCAGAGAACTGGAAGGAAAGGCAGGCCAAAGGAGGAGTTGGCTTTGGGGATGACCAGTTAAAATAGACCTGCTGGAGTGCGTGCTACGGGTGGGTGCTGCTACAGTGACCAGTGAGATGAGATAAGGCAGAGCTTTACCAAGCAAAGGCTTACAGATGACCTGGAGCCAGTAGGTTTGGTGACGAATATGTAGCGAGGACCCGCCAACGAGAGCATACAGGTCGCAGTGGTGGGTAGTATATGGGGCTTTGGTGACAGCACGGATGGCACTGTGATAGACTGCATCCAATTTGTTGAGTAGTGTGTTGGGAGGCTATTTTGTAAATGACATCGCCAAAGTCAAGGATCGGTAGTATAGTCAGTTTTACGAGGGTATGTTTCAAAAGCATTATCATTTATACTGTAGAAGTGTTGGGCTGAACGAGACAATTCTGTTTACACTGCCCTGCCTTGGAGGGGGGCAGCTGTTGTGCCAGTGCTGTGCACAAACTCCGGAGGTAGCACTCCAGACAGGAGATTTCTGCAACTCTACATTACAATAATGTCTCTTGAGTATCGGTACCTCTGAGAATAGCCCCTAAGCCAACAGCGAGATGCTCGGCCGCTTGCTTGTCACTGTTCTGGTTTCAAACAGTCTCTGTGCTGTTGTGGGTGACAGTATTTACCCCAGGTGACGTTGTGGAGCCGATACACAGCCGTGATGGTGCTGCGCTCACATTCACATCAGATCCCATTTCCTCCGAGAGGCCCATTGTCTGCTGTGTGATGCAGATGGCTGAGGCTCTAGGTACGGTCAGAAAGAGAGAGAGCGCTGTGCCTGTGTGTGGAATCACCATTTTGGGTAGCTATTTGTAGTTATTGCGTTGCGTACTATGATTAGGCTTTAAAAGGAAAGATTTACCCATTTCTAATGTTATCGTTTTGTGCATCTCTGAGCGATGTTCTATCGATTCCCGGGGTCATTTCATGTTTATCTGAGCAATTCAGCCGGTATGACGTAGCATTACAATAAAGCCACTCTAGTTAATAGGAATACAACTTTCAGAGACCGAAAACAAACATCTAGCGTACATGTCAGATTTCAATTCTGGCTAATGTCAGGTTGTCTTCTCTCGAATGAGTCATTGATCATATTTGTGTGATATTCCTACCTTGAGAAATGTAGCTCAGTTGGTAGAGCATGGCACTTGTAACACCAGGGTAGTGGGTTTGATTCTTGGGACCACCCATACGTAGAATGTATGTACGCATGAATAAGTGTCTGCTAATTGGCTTATTATATTATAAATGTGTAATTTAACAGAGGGTCCCCCACACTTCTCCTATATGTCTGTCTCTTCAGTCCAGGGTGCGTTGCATGGCCGTTGTGAATGTCAGACTCCACTTTGTGAGACAAATCGATCTGCAGGTGTAACATGGTGAGATTGTAGACTCCTAAACTGATAGTGCAGTTTGTTTAGGCAATTTTACAGCTAACTAACTACTTCACCTGGTGATATTGGACTTGAGTATTATTGTGTGTAGCTATGCTTGCTACCAAGTTAACTACCTAGCACATAGAGCATTGCATTGTGGGTTTTGTAGTTGACTTGCGCTGAAACAGATGATTTCCACATGTTGCTACCAACCTTATGACAAAATGAAAAATTAATTCACAAAAAATATTGTTCACACATTTTCCATTAATCATCAAGCCCCATCATTACATTTCCCATTTCTTAAATTACATGATTTTTTATTGGAAAACAAATTCACCTAGGAAGACTTGCAACTTCTATGCAAGGTATTTTCTACATGTATGAACGCTTTCCAACAGACCTGGATGTATTCGATAGCTCAGCTGTAAGCACAGAGTTATTGCAGGACACAGGAGTTAGCAACCCCCATGGTGGCTAGATCCCTTAGCCACGCACTCAATACTGCTGGCCTCAACACGGTCTTACAATTATGAGAAAGGCAACAGGACTAATTTAAAATGGATTTTGAGCTAAAGCCAGGGAATTCCAAAGTGCATGTGCACGTGAGTGATGGTGTGTGCGTGCGCCTGTCTGTCTGTGTGTGTGGGGGCTCCTGCCTGTGTGTGGGTATGTGCAGCCTGCCACTGTGTGCAGTCTTTGTTTCCCAAACTCAGTGGGCCATTAGGCGAGGCTTATTGATTGGCTAGGGGGCTGGTTGTCAGCAGTGGACAGGAGGGGCAGAGCTCAATTAAGGCCAGTCCTGATGGATGGATTGATGGAAGAAAAAAACGAGGTTAAGGAGAAAATGAAGGGGAAAATAAAGGTTTCATTTTCAGAGCATTTTCTTAATTGTGGAGATTTAATCCTAGTCAGTCAGTTTATTTAGGCTTGGTCCCAAGACGGGGAAATTACTCTACTGTAGATCGCTCCTGGGGTTCCAGGGGACCTCTGTTGCAATTTCCGTCTCCTTCGTACGTGTGAGACACTGTGTGTGTGTTTGTGTGTCCCACCCCTCCTCCATCCAGCCCACCACCCCCATTTAAAACAGTATTCTCAGAGGGCAACACAACAGAGAAGTGATGATTTTATGGTTTGAGGTTTTGAAAGCGTGTTCTCTCGACAGGCAACCTGCACTACACATTCTATTTATAGGATGAGTGCCACAAAATTCACAGGAACACTATGGTAGTTTTAAAGAATGGTCTGCCAGACTTACCCTGACTACAGCACCAACTATTTATTAAAGAAGCTACCAGTGACAATTGTGAGTTTTGGGAGTCAGACATGTGGTTCACTGACAGTGAGGAGGTATATTGACTACAGCTCAGCATTCAACACCATAGTGGCCTCAAAGCTCATCACTAAGCTAAGGACCCTGGGACTAAACACCTCCCTCTTCAACTGGATCCTGGACTTCCCAATGGGCCGCCCCCAGGTGGTAAGGGTAAGCAACAACACATCTGCCACACTGGGGAGCCCCTCAGGGGTGCATGCTTAGTCCCCTCCTGTACTCCCTGTCCACCCACGACTGCGTGGCCAAGCACAACTCCAACACCATCATTAAGTTTGCTGACGACACTGATCACCGACAACGATGAGATGGCCTATGGGGAGGAGGTCAGAGAACTGGCAGTATGGTGTCAGGACAACAATCTCTCCCTTAAAGTGAGCAAGACAAAGGAACTGATCGTGGACTACAGGAAAAGGGGGGGGGGGGGTAAAAAACGCCCCCATTCACATCGACGGGGCTGTAATAGAGCGGGTCGAGAGTTTCAAGTTCCTTGGTGTCAAAATACAAAAGGCACTAGCACATCTGAGCAATCTTTTTTGCAGGTGCATGGTAACAGTTGAACAAGATGAAGGAAAAAGGAAACCGCACACTGCTCGATAGCATCACTGATCTTTAATAAGCTTACGCATCGGCCTCATGGCCTTCGTCAGAGCTTTTGTGAGTTAAAAAAAAATGTGCACCCTTATGTAGACCTAGCCCCAACCACGCATCGAAAGGGGTTGGAGGCGAAGGAAAAACATAAGCGTATTCAAATATAACAATATGCATTTCATAAATATTCAAATAGTGTGTAAATAAGACGTATTAAACACGTTTGTAAAACCACAATGAGGACATAGCAAGTTTTCATTAATCATTGGGTACATCGTACGAAAAACAGAGTAATCTCAAATAGGGACATAATTCATGCTCAAATTTACAACATACAACATAATTTCATCATTACGTCCTTTAGGAAATAATGTCTGGAGGGTGAAAATCCAAAAACATAATCTTTTACTCAGAGTATTATTGATATTACCTCCCCTGTCTGATATCTTAACTTTCTCTATGCCACAAAATCTAAAAAGGTAGAAATGTCATGCTTCAGGTCTTTGAAATGTACTGCGACTGGATAATCCCTGTCGTTTCTCTTGATTGAACTTTAATGTTCACGGATTCTCTGTTTGAGAGGACGCAAGGTTTTACATACATAGCAGAGCCCTCATGGACATTTAATATTGTAAATAACATGGGTGGTGGAAACCGTAATAATGTCATTTATTTGGAACCGTTTTCCTGTGTGTGGGTGGCAGAAATATTCACACTTCATCATATTGTTGCACTGTGCGCATCCTCTGCATTTATAGCTACCATTTGGAAGAGGGCATAAAATAGCCTGGCTGATTGTCTTTAGTGGCTGGCAGTTGGCATGAACCAATTTATCGCGTAAATTGCGACCTCTCCTATACACAATAAGTGGTGGATTTTTAAATTCAGACGGTAAAAACTGGGTCCCGATGATAAAATATGCTAGTGTTTCTTGACCGCGTCTCCCACTTTTCACGAGTTCAAAGTATGTGGTTGTGTCACGAGTCCGACCGAGGGTGTTTCCCCTTCCCGGGCGGGTGGCGCTCGTCGTCACCGGCCTATTAGCTGCCACTGATTGTTTTTCCTCCTCCTCCTTGTATGTTTAGTGGTAGCACCTGTTCATGTTTAATTAGTTTGTCTTTATTAGACAGCCGGCCCGCCTGGTTGTTGTGCGGGATTATTTCAATGTAACCTTCGGCTCTGTTATAGAGGTACGTGTTAGTGCCGAGTCGTGATTTTTTCTATTGTACTTTTTGATTCCCTGTGGTTGGGAACGTAACTTTTTGTGAGCACCCTGTGGTGCGTTGGTGCTATTAAAAGACGCACAGCATTGAACTCTGTCTCCTGCATTTGACTCCACACCCACGACACCCGGAGCATTACAGGTTGTGAACATTACAGAGTGTTCTTTAGCTTTAGCAGGTCCTTTATGTAGCAGTTCATCTCGTGTTTTTCTCAATGTCAAATTAATTAAGAGCTTCATCCACACATTGTGGCGAATAGGCTCTTAGAAACCTAATGCGCATCTCCGATGCTTTTTCTAGATAATCCTCTGTGGAGTGGCATATACGGGCTCAGTCTGAAAAACTGGCTTCTTGGAAGTCCTCTTTTTAATGGCTCACGATGGATGCTGTCCAGTTCCTTGGTGTCCACATCACCAATGAACTATCATGGTCCAAACAGACCAAGACAGTCGTGAACAGTGCACGACAATACCTTTTCCCCTCAGGAGACTGAAAAGATTTGGCATGGGGTCCCCAGTTTGACAGATGCATCATCGAGAGCATCCTGACCCGGTTGCATCACCGCCTGGTATGGCAACAGCTCAGCATCTGACCATATGGCTCTAGAGGGTAGTGCGTACATCACTAGACTCAAGGTTCCTTATATCTAGGACCTATATACTAGGCGGTGTCAGAGGAAGGCACAAAAAGGCTCCAAAAGGCTCCTAGGTCGAAAACGCTTCTATCCCCAAACCATAAGATTGCTGAACAATTAATCAAATGTCCACCCGGGCTATTTACATTGACTGACCCCCCCCCCCCCTGTTTTTACACTGCTGCTACTCACTGTTTATTATCTATGCATAGTCATTTTACGCCTATCTACATGCACAAATGAACTCGACTAACCTGTACCCCCGCACACTGACTCAGTACAGGTCCCCCTATTGTTATTTTATTGTGTCACTTTTTATTTTATCTAGTAAATATTTGTTTTACTCTATTTCTTGAACTGCATTGTTGGTTAAGGGCTTGTAAGCATTTCACGGTAAGGTCTACTTACACCTGTTGTGTTCGCTGCATGTGACAAATTCAAATCAAATTGTAAAGGGTACTTACTTAGATCTACTTGGAAAAAACTTTCATTAGTCTCCTGTGCCAAAATTGCCTGTCTGATTATTAGTTCAGTACCCATAACCCCCCGCCCTCTCCCCAATTTGTAAAGTATGGAGCTAGAGGTGTTGCACTCTGGGAAGCACATGCATGAGTACTGAGTTGGGAAGGTCAAGAGCAGGAAGTGACTCATGGTGATGCGTCCTGATAACACTTTTTCCAGGAATCGTGAGGCTTTACCTGGAATCAGGTAAAATAACGTTTAAAGTTGGGGTCAATTCCAATTGAAGTCAATCAATTCAGAGAGTAAACTGAAATTCCAATTCAATAATTGAAAAAAGGGCACCTGTTTTTTATGACTTCTCAATAACCTGAAAGCGAGAAGCTATTTATATCAAAATAATAGTTTTATACATTTTAAATCACTTCCTGAATCGACCGACCCCCAACCCTGATTTAAACAAAGGAGACCTTTGCTTGGTGAGCCCTGGAAGCTGACCTGGTCCTAGATGACTATAATAGGTGAAGGGATAGACAGAAGTGACTGGCTGCAGAGGTGAAGACAGGTTGCAGGTGTGTCACAGCCCACTAAGACCTCAGGTGATGACCGGAGATTTCGAGGCAGAGTAAGGTGAAACGGAAGAATGTGGTGTGTGTGTGTGTGTGTTCGTCACCCACCTGACTGGCTATGGTGTACTGTGCTGGCCTCTGTCCCCAGGCAGCCGTTCTCCTGCTGCGGCCCCAGGGTCTTCAGGATCACCTGAGTGGCACCCAGCCGCGGCAGCGTCACATGCGTCAGGTGAGGAAGCGAGTTCTTCTTGGCGAATGCCTGGCTGGTTTCCCGCCGCTTGCGCAAGAAGCCGCCTTCTGGGAAGAGCACGATCCACTTTCTGTCACGGCTGTGATAGTACCGGTCTAGGTGGTCCTTTAGGTAGATCAGCTGCTTGTCCCGGTACGCTTTACCCTGCGGGTTAAACAGGGAAACACAGAACAGGGGTGGCATGAGGACGCTATCAGGGATGTTTAGATGTAAAGGCTTTGCACACAAAAGATATCGCAAAAGCTTAGTTATCCATTTGTTTTATTCTTCATTACTGAATTGGGGTAGCGTTCACAGAGGGAAAACATGTAAAAGCGGATAACAAAGAAAAATGAAAATCTTTATTTCTTATTAGCCAAGTCCAGATAGTCACCCCATCCCCGTTTTAGTCTGTTTTCTTCCGTTTTGGTGCCTAATTAACACAACCCAGTTTAGCTTTAGCATAGAGAGGATACAATACAGTATTGGTGTGACACTCAGCCAAGCTCCACTGAAATGAATAGACAGTGAAGTTCATATTAGCTATGGTAACATTAGCAGTAATAGCCTTAGCATTAGCAGTAAGAGCATTGCGAAAATTGACAGAGAGGGTTTTTGGATTGATTTCCAATTAGGCCAGGTTCAGAAGCACTTTAAAAGGCATCAACACACTGAGGCTGGATTGATGTGCCGGTATTGGGTTTCTGAATTTGTGTGATTAGTACATGTGGTATGTTATACAATACATCACACAAGTATTGGGACAGTAACACGTGTTGTTGTTTTGGCTCTGTACTCCAGAACTTTGGATTTGAAATGATACAATGACTATAAGAATAAAGTGCAGACTGTCTGCTTTAATTTGAGGGTATTTTAATTCATATCGGGTGAACCGCTTAGAAATTAAGGCACTTTTTGTACATAGTCCTCCCATTTTAGGGGACCAAATGTATTGAGACAAATTCACTTATATGTGTATTATAGTAGTAAAAATTTTAGTATTTGGTTCCATTTTGCAAGCATGCAATGATTACATCATGAATACGGATAGTCTTAAATTAATCGTGAATAACGATGAGTGAGAAAGTTAGACGCACAAATAGCATACCCCCAAGACAGGGGACGTTAGAATTGTTTTGGGGGGGTATTATATTTATGCCTCCAACTTTCTCACGTATCATTATTCACAATTAATTCAGGGTTATCTGTAATCATGGTAGCATCCACATTAATGTAGAAGTGTTTAGAAACATTCTATTCTTATTTACAATAAAAGTGACTCCAAAATGACAATACATTATTTACCATTAATTTCTATTGGGCACAAAATAAGCTGAAACACAACCGAAATAAACAGCAAATGCATCCAACAAATTTGTAGACTCACAAGCTTGTTGTAGTCATTGCGTGCTATGAATATGGGACCAAATACTTAACTTAATACACACAACCGAAAGGTTGCTGGATTGAATCCCCGGGCTGATAAAGTCATTCTGCCTCTGAACAAGGCAGTTACCCCACTGTTCCCCGGTAGGCCATCATTGTAAATAAGAATTTGTTCTTAACTGACTTGCCTAGTTAAATAAAATGTTCAAATAAAAAATAAAATAAATAAATAGGGGGACTGTGCTGTAATTTCTATACGGTTCATCCGATATGGATGAAAATACCCTCAAATTAAATCTGAGAGTCTGCACTTTAACCTTGTAAAATATGTATAATTTCAAATCCAAAAGTGCTGGAGTACAGTTCCAAAACAAAATAATTTGCACTGTCCCAATACTTTTGGAGCTCATTGTAGCCTACAGTACGTTGTTATTTGAAGTGTCGGTATGTCTCAATTTAAACATCTAAACTAATTCCACTACCATAAAACATACTTTTGGACAGCTGAAGCAAGCAGAAGCAGTTTCTTCAGGACATTGACCTTTCCTCCAGTTTGTGTTGGCATGTGCCATCTTGTTTGTATGAGTGCATGCAAGTCAGTCTAAGTAAAGAGCATGGTACTTGACAAACTGCGCAGTAACAAAACATTCTAATTCACTGGCTATCATGTTGTGTGTTATGTTATTTACATTTCATCATTCATGCAAGTGCCATGTCGAGTAAATAGCATAGTACTTGCAGTATAATTAAGCATTAAGGCCCGAGGGGGTATGATATATGGCAAATATACCACGGCTAAGGGCTGTTCTTGGACGGTGGCTGGATACAGCCCTTAGCAGTGGTATATTGCCATACACCCCCCTTTCTTCAAGTGCAGTCGCAAAAACCATCAAGCACTATGATGAAACTGGCTCTCATGAGGGCTGCCACAGGAAAGGAAGACCCAGAGTTACCTCTGCTACAGAGTTAGTCACCAGCCTCAGAAATCGGCAATTAACTGCACCTCAGATTACAGTCCAAATAAATGATTCAC
The DNA here is from genome assembly GCF_034236695.1 of Oncorhynchus nerka. NCBI lineage: Eukaryota > Metazoa > Chordata > Actinopteri > Salmoniformes > Salmonidae > Oncorhynchus > Oncorhynchus nerka. Next base: position 51,947,584 of record NC_088408.1, on the reverse strand, counting down.
AGAGTTCAAGTAACATCTCAACATCAACTGTTCAGAGGAGACTGAGTGAATCAGGTCTTCATGGTCAAATTGCTGCAAAGAAACCCCTACTAAAGGACACCAATAAGAAGAGACTTGCTTGTGCCAAGAAACACGATCAGTGGATATTAAATCGGTGGAAATCTGTCCTCTAGACTGGGAGTCCAAATTTGAGATTTTTGGTTCCAACCACGGTGTCTTTGTGAGATGCAGAGTAGTTGAACAGATGATCTCCGCAAGTGTGGTTCCCTCTGCAAGTGTGGTTCCCACCGCGAAGCATGGAGGTGGTGGTGTGATGGTGTGGGGTACTTTGCTGCTGACACTTTGTGATTTATTTAGAATTCAAGGCACACTTAACCAGCATGGCTAACACAGCATTCTGCAGCAATACGTCATCCCATCTGGTTTGCGCTTAGTGGGACAATAATTTGTTTTTCAACATGACAATGCCCCAAAACACACCTTCAGGCTGTGGAAGGGCTATTTGGCCAAGAAGGAGAGTGATGGAGTGCTGCATCAGATGACTTGGCCTCCACAATCACCAAACCTCTACCCAATTGAGATGGTTTGGGATGAGTTGGACCACATAGTGAAGGAAAAGCAGCCAACAAGTGCTCAGCACATGTGGGAACTCCTTCAAGAATGTTGGAAAAGCATTCCAGGTGACTACCTCATGAATTTGGTTGAACGCTGAGAGTGTGCAAAGCCGTCGTCAAGGCAAAGGGTGGCTACTTTGAAGAAACGAAAATATATTTGGATATGTTTAACACTTTTTTGGTTACTACATGATTTCATGTGTTATTTCATAGTTTTGATGTCTTCACTACTATTCTACAATCTAGTAAAGAGTTCAAATAAAGAAAAACCCATGAATGAAACTTTAATTTGATTTGAATAGAACTGCTGGGCCAGCAAGCAACTGAATCAGCTGCCAGTCACCCGTCCGTCTGCCTGCCTCTCTCTGTCTGTCACCCAGGCAGAGAGCATCTCTGTTCCATTCTCTTCCAGCTGCTCCCACACTGCAGGCAGGGTCACTTCGGGCCAGCGGCTGGACTACTGTACCATAACACTGCTCTACTGTGCTGTCCACTGGGCCTGCCTGGCTGTGTCCCTGTTTGAGGAGGAGGCTGTAGCCACTTCCTGCCTGCTGCCGAGCTGATATACTGCTCAGCTGGAGTGCATGTTAAATGAGTGGCTGTGTGTGTGGATGTAATAAAATGCTAACTCGTGGGGCTTGCAATGTCACCATTTCGTTACACAAATATACACATTGGTGAAAATATAAAACTATAGTGAACAAAATGACTGGGCAGAGGCGCAACCATGGGTGGAGCCAGGCCCAGCCAATCAAAATTAGTTTTCCCCACAAAGGGGCTTTAATACAGACAGAAATACTCCTCAGTTTCATTAGCTATCCAGATGGCTCGTCTCAGACGATCCCGCAGGTGTAGAAGCCGGATGTGGAGGTCCTGGGATGGCATGGTCTGCGGTTGTGAGACCATTTGGATGTACTGCCAAATTCTCTAAAACGACGTTGGAGGTGGCTTATGGTAGAGATATTAACAAAATTATCTGGCAACAGCTCTGGTGGACATTCCTGCAGTCAGCATGCCAATTGCATGCCCCCTCAAAACTTCAGACATCTGTGGCATTGTGTTGTGACAAAACTGCACATTTTAGAGTGACCTTTTATTGTCCCCAGCATGAAGTGCACCTGTGTAATGGTCATGCTGTTTAATCAGCTTTTTGATATACTACACCTGTCAGGTTGAAGGAGTATCTTGGCAAAGGAGAAATGCTCACTAACAGGGATGTAAACAATTGTGCCCAAATTTGGACAGAAATAAGCTTTATGTGCGCATAGAACATTTTTGAGATCTTATTTCAGCTCATGAAACATGGGACCAAGACTTTACATGTTGCGTTTATATTTTTGTTAAGCATATATTTTAAGTTATTTTCTGATTTCATTGAACAGATTGAGACGATGACAGTGTGTCAAAGTGCAGTTGGCCAAATTCAAACCTATGCCAACGCCGTAATGTTACTTACCCTACATTATTCATCTCATATGCATATGTATATACTGTACTCTAGATCATCGACTGCATCCTTATGTCACTAGCCACTTTAACTATGCCACTTTGTTTACTTTTTCTACATACTCATCTCATATGTATATACTGTACTCGATACCATCTACTGTATGCTGCTCTGTACCATCACTCATTCATATATCCTTATGTACATATTCCTTATCCCCTTACACTGTGTATAAGACAGTAGTTTTGGAATTGTTAGTTAGATTACTTGTTGGTTATCACTGCATTGTCGGAACTAAAAGCACAAGCATTTCGCTACACTCGCATTAACATCTGCTAACCATGTGTATGTGACAAATAAAATTTGATTTGATTTGATTTATGTGTGCCAGAGGCTGCGGCATGACCACTAAACCAGTCAGACCACATCAGACCACAAAAACAGTTGTGATGAGATAGTTGTCAGCCGAGTAAAAGCCTCCTAGATAGAGGTCTCTTGAGTGTGTCTGTCTCACCTGTCTGATGAAGAAGTCCCCGTGGATGAGAGACACCAGGCCAAAGTTGGTGTACTTGAACACGTGGTCCATTAACCACATCATCTTCCTCACCACCTAAAGGAGAGAACATTACAGACTGGTCATACAGACACAATCTATAGGCAGGCACACACGTACGCTGAGACTATGAAGTCATAGTTCTGCAGTCTGCACACACGCTCAGTCTACTGTATGTAGCCATCATGGTCTGCACACACAGTCTATATAGCCATAGGTATATGTAGGCAGGCAGGCATAGACAATTTATTTAACTCTAAGTCCCAGTGAGAAGCTTTGGCCCCTTGTGGCATTTTCGCCACTTCCTTCTTTATACACTAACAGCATTACTAGGCTGAGAATGCAGTTGATGAGGTGGATCATGTTTGTGCACCACAGCTCAACTAGCCCCCCGCTCACCACCACCTCCTGGCAGCCCCAGTAGAAAAAACCCTTAACCCTCCAAACCAAGGGCTCATCCCTGGGATGGCAGAGGGCTGCGTGTGGGGTTGGCAGTCCTGCTCCACCAAGGAATGTACTGTCCTGGACGGAGGACAGGACAGGAGCACCAGCCCCTTCCCCAGTGGCTCTAACCACCAGAGGGGGTGATGGGTAGGGCAGTTGTGTGAAGTTATACAGTATGACTGTCACTTAGGCTGCAGAAACCACAGCCATTTCTAGGCTCCTCTATCACACGGTTTTCTTTTCTTCTGTTTTTTTAGCCTAGGTCACAAACTGTAGCCAACTCTTCTCTTAGTGTCATGTTTTACATAGCAATGAACAAAACACAGAGAGGAGTTGGCTAAAAACACAAACTGGACCACTAGGATGGAAGTTCATAGAAACAAAGGGGGAAAACGACTCAATCATTCACTGTAGATATAGCAGCCTATCAACTGACAAACCTCGCAGACAAGGAGATGAACAGGTATAAACATGTGTCTTTTATACCATTCCATCCAAATGTCCCTGTCAATATTAATTCACTGCTCGTCAAAACATCAGGAGTCGTCCTCCCTCTGTAAGCCAGGTCAAAGCCACAACCATCCTGGTCACAGTTCCACCCCTGAAGCATGAAGAGACAGACCGTATTTGCACAGCAGCCAGGCAGCAGTGCTGCCAGAGAAATAGGAGTGGGCCAGATAAATAGTAATTGGATTAAGTAAACCTATCGATTGGTCTTTTGTAGCTGAGCCAAGGCCGTGACGATGTTTGGTCCTGATTGTGTTCACAGTGTAGTGTACGTCCCAAATGGCACTCTATTCCCTTTACAGTGCATTACTTTTAAAGAGGGCCCATAGGGCTCTGGTCAAAAGTAGTGTTCTATAGGAATTAGGGTGCCATTTGGGACACAACCAGTGAGTTTGGGATGCACCCACTGGCTGAGGGAGTAGGACCTCACATCTCATCACAAGACAGGCCAATCATTTCAGGTTAAACGGGAGGGAGGCTGAGAATCCGATACCTGCTGGCTAGCCAGAGTACATTATTGTGTCAGCTGCTGGCCCAGAAACTTCACTAGATGGATACTGAAAGCTTGTTACCTAAAGTAAAAAGTTTTATGAATGGTGTCAACACAAAATACGCCTTTGACGGTTATATTGGACTGGAAAGAATGTAAAGTACTGCATGTGGGCCGTGAATGCTGTTTGACTAACAATACATTACTTTTTCAACACTCGATTTGCAAAACTCTTGAAACACCTCCAATTAGTAAAATGTGACATTCTCAAGACAAACACTGGATTTTAACATCAGCCTGAGGCGTTTAGTCATTGTCTCGGTCCTTTTATCCGATCTATCGTTGACTTTGACCCAGTAGAACTGTCATTTTGGGCAAATATGAAAGAGGAAAATGACGATATCTTATATTTGGCAAACCTACCTTCCAGAAAGACAACCATCTCTGCAGCACTCCACCAATCAGGCCTTTATGGTAGAATGGCCAGACGAAGCCACTCCTCAGTAAAAGGCACATGACAGCCCGCTTGGAGACTATCAGACCAAGAGAAGCAAGATTGAACTCCTTGGCCTGAATGCCAAGAGTCACGGCTGGAGGAAACCTGACACCATCCCTACGGTGAAGCATGATGGTGGCAGCATCATGCTGTGGGGATGTTTTTCAGCAGCAGGGACTGGGAGACCAGTCAGGATTCAGGCAAGATGAACAGAGCAAAGTACAGAGAGATCCTTAATGAAAACCTACTCCAGAACACTCAGGACGTCAGACCGAGGCGAAGGCTCACCTTCCAACAGGACAACGACCCTATGTACACAGCCAAGACAATGCAGGAGTGGCTTCGGGACAAGTCTCGAAATGTCCATTTATTTATTTTTTGTTACTTTTACCCCATTTCACAGTCTCCAATTGGTAGTTACAGTCTTGTCTCATCGCTGCAAATCCCCTACGGACTCGTGAGAGTTGAAGGTCGAGAGCCATGCGTCCTCCGAAACACAACCCAACCAAGCCGCACAGCTTCTTGACACAATGGCCACTTAACCTCGAAGCCAGCCGCACCAATGTGTCAGAGGAAACACTGTGCACCCAGAGACCGTGTCAGCGTGCACTGCACCCAGCCCGCCACAGGAGTCACTAGTGCGTGATGGGATAAGGACATCCCTGCAGGCCAAACCCTCCCTAACCCGGACAGTGCTGAGCCAATTGTGTGCCGCTCCATGGGTTTCCCGGTCGTGGCCGGCTGCGACAGAATCTGGACTCGAATCCAGAATGTGTCAAGCTTGTGCCAAGCTTGTGGCGCAATACCCAAGATAACTCGAGGATGTTATCGCTGCCAAAAGTGCTTCAACAAAGTACTGAGTAAAGCACATATGTCAGAGTCAAGGCCCGCGGGCCACATCCGGCCCGCAAGAAGGTTTTTTACGGCCCCTGGGATGATCTTGATTTATTATTAGAACCGGCCCGCAGCAAGCCGGCAGCCCGCAGATCTTTTACACGCACCAATACTACATTTCCCACAATGCAAAGGTGACGCACCGAGCAGTAGGCTGCTTCATTTCAATATTTATTGGCACAGCAGTCGTCAGCATCACAGTAAAATTAACTTTCAGATACCCATCAAAAATGGCAAAACGGAAGGTGGATACTGAGAACCGGGGGTTTCAAACAAGGTGGGAGTCGGAGTATATGTTCACGAAGGTAGCTGGAAAACCTGTGTGTCTTCTGTGTGGAGAAAGTGTGGCGGTACTGAAAGAGTATAATCTGAGACGACATTATGAAACGAAACACGCGGACAAAAACAAGAATATGGACATGGAACAAAGGCTACAAAAGGCAGAGGAATTAAAACGAGGCCTCAAATCTCGACAGGCTCTGTTCAAAAAAGCCAAATCACAAGGCCAGGCTGCTGTCAAGGCCAGTTTTATTTTGGCAGAAGAGATCGCTAAATCAGCCCGGCCATTTACGGAGGGGGATTTCATCAAAAACTGCATGATTAAAGTTTGTGACGAAGTTTGCCCAGAAAAAGGCAACTCTTTTTAAATGTGAGTCTGAGCAGAAACACCATTGCCGAGAGAGTAGACCAGTTGTCCATCAATCTAAAAGAGCAGCTTGTGAAAAAGGGAAAAGATTTTATTGCATATTCCTTGGCTGTGGATGAGAGCACCGACATTTCTGACATTGCCCAGTTGTCAATTTTCATCCGCGGAGTGGACTCCAACCTAAGCGTGACAGAGGAGTTTTTGGCTTTACGTCCTATGCATGGCACAACTACGGGGCATGATTTGTATGAAGAGGTGTCAAGATGTGTAAATGAGATGGAGCTGCCTTGGGAAAAACTCGTGGGTTTGACAACCGACGGAGCACCTGCGATGTGTGGACACAGGAGCGGACTGGTGGCGAAGATACGGGAAAAGATGCAAGAGGAAAACGCGACAGGTGAGCTGACAGCTTATCATTGTATCATACACCAGGAAGCGTTGTGCGGTAAAGCCTTGAAAATGGAGCATGTAATGAGCATCATCACGCGCACAGTTAACTTTATCAGAGCCAAAGGTTTGAATCACCGCCAGTTCAAGGCATTTCTGACGGAGTTAGAAACGGAGCATGGTGATTTGCCTTATCACACAGAGGTGCGATGGCTAAGCCAGGGAAAGGTGCTTCAAAGATGTTTCGAGCTTCGTGAGGAGATTTGTCTGTTCTTGGACAGCAAAGGGAAAGACACAACACAACTCCGAGACGAAATGTTTCTGTGTGAAATGGCTTTTCTGTGTGACATTACGAGTCATCTGAATGCAATAAACTTGCAGCTGCAGGGTCGGGATCGTGTCATCTCTGATATGTACAGTACAGTGAAGGCATTTAAAACCAAACTGACTCTGTGGGAGACGAGATGCGGAAAGAAAATTTGAGCCACTTTCCCAGCTGCCAGACCATGAAAGAGAAGCTCTCTACCAGTGCGTTCCCGAGCACACAGTTGGCTGATAAAATAGGTATGCTTGCCGCTGACTTTCGACGCCGATTTGCTGACTTTGAAGCACAAAAAAGCAGGTTGGAACTGCTCGGTAACCCATTTGCTGTTGACGTGGAAAGCTCACCACCAAACCTCCAAATGGAGTTGATTGACCTCCAATGCAATGATGCACTGAGGGCAAAATATGCGGCAGTGGGTGCTGCGGAGTTCGCCCGTTTCCTCCCGGCACAATGCCCCAGCTGCGCATCCAGGCTGCTCAAACGTTGTCTATGTTTGGCAGCACATACCTGTGTGAACAACTGTTTTCTTTGATGAACCTGAACAAAACATCACACAGAAGTCGACTTACTGCTGAACACCTCCACTCAATTCTGAGGATTTCTTCAGCTCAGAGCCTTACCCCGAACATTGATGAACTTGTGGAAAAGATGGGACACCACCAAGTATCACCCTCAACCTCAAACAAGTGAACATTACTGTGCAATCACATATTTAGAGTTTTTACTCAGTTCAAGTTTAAAAGTTAAAATTTAATATTTGTTTTCACTGCATGTTACTTCTCCTTAAACAAAGTGTTGTTTTTGATTAATAGATTTTTGCACTTTATTTTTTTGTATTTCAATCCAATTATATTTTAAAAAATATTTCAGTTGAGTGGATGATAGAAAATTGCTATTATTGTTTTTTCTTTGAAGTAAATTTAGCCCACTTTTGCTAAAATAGAAAATATAGTCTACTGATGGTGCCTTGAATACCGGTTTCTTTCATTTAATGTTCATGTTATGGGGATATTTATATAAAGGAAATTTGTCTTTTGTGTCTGTTGAAAATTAAAGATTACTGACAGAGCCATAAGAAAATATTGCTTTATTTATCTGATCATATTGTAATATATTTGTTAGGTTTTCAGTAGGTTCAATTAGGTTCACTAGACTATATGCGTCATTTAAAATTTTTTCAATGAACATTCGAACAGTCCGGCCCTCGTCTTGTAGCTGATTTTTTTATTTGGCCCTCCGTCCATTTGACTTTGACACCCCTGGAGTAAAGGGTCTAAATACCTATGTAAGTGTGATATTTTTTAATTCTTTATAAATTAGCAAAAATGTCTAAAAACCTGTTTTTGCTTTGTCATTATGAGGTATTGTATGTAGATTGTTTTTTTCTTCTTCATCAATTTAACTTCTTTGGGACAGGGGGGCAGTATTGAGTAGCTTGGATAAAAAGGTGCCCAGAGTAAACCGCCTGCTACTCAGTCCTAAAAGCTAGAATATGCATATAATTAGTAGATTTGGATAGAAAACACACTAAAGTCTCTAAAACTGTTTGAATGATGTCTGAGTAGAACAGAACTCATATGGCAGGCAAAAACCTGAGAAATTTGAGGTTTGTAGTTTTTCAACTCTTTGCCTATCGAATATACAGTGTCTATGGGGTCATATTGCACTTCCCAAGGCTTCCACTAGATGTTAACAGTCTTTAGAACCTTGTTTCAGGCTTCTACTGTGAAGGAGGGGGGATGCGAGCTGAATGAGTTTGGGGTCTGCCAGAGTGCCATGAGCTGACCACGCGCATCCACGTGAGAGTTAGCTTGCGTTCCATTGCATTTCTGAAGACAAAGGAATTCTTCGTTGGAACATTATTGAAGATTTGTGATAAAACCTCCTAAAGATTGATTCTATACATCGTTTGACATGTTTCTACGGACTGTAACGGAACTTTTTTACTTTGTTTGCTCGCACCTCATGAATTTGGATAACTGGGCTAAACGCGCGAACAAAAAGGAGGTATTTGGACAAATGATGGACTTTATCGATCAAACATTTATTGTGGAACTGGGATTTCTGGGAGTGCATTCTGATGAAGATCATCAAAGGTAAGTGAATATTTATAATGCTATTTCTGACTGTTGACTCCACAACATGGTGGATATCTGTATGGCTTGTTTTGTTGTCTGAGTGCCGTACTCAGATTATTGCATGGTGTGCATTTTCGGTAAAAACCTTTTTGAAATCTGACACAGAGGTTGCATTAAGGAGAAGTGGATCTAAAATTCCATGCATAACACTTGTATCTTGCCCTTCTTTGGACACTGTGTTAATTAACAAACCTCCAGACGAGCTTCAATGCCATACAACTCTCCTTCCGTGGCCTCCAACTGCTCTTAAATGTAAGTAAAACTAAATGCATGCTCATCAACCGATCGCCTCCCGCACCTGCCCGCCCGTCCAGAATTACTCCTCTGGACGGTTCTGACGTAGAATATGTGGACAACTACAAATACCTAGGTGTCTGGTTAGACTGTAAAATCTTCTTCCAGACTCACATTAACTTGTTACGGCTAGACGTTCCGCTAACGGAACCCCTCGACAACATCCGGTGAAATGGCGCCATATTCAATGAAATTACTATAAATATTAAACTTTCATGAAATCACACATGCAATACACAAAATTAAAGCTACACTTGTTAATCCAGCCAACGTGTCAGATTTCAATAAAGCTTTACGGCGAAAGCAAACCATGCGATTATCTGAGGATAGCACCCCACCAAACAAACACATGACATTCATATTTCAACCCGCAAGGTGCGACACAAAAAGCAGAAATAACGTTATAATTTATGCCTTACCTTTGAAGATCTTCTTTTGTTGGCACTCCAATATGTCCCATAAACATCACAAATGGTTCTTTTGTTCGATTAATTCTGTCATTATATCTCCAAAATGTCAATTTATTTGGCGCGTTTGATCCAGAAAAACACCGGTTCCAACTCGCGCAACATGACTAGAAAATATCTAATAAGTTACCTGTAAACCTGTTCCAAACATTTCAAAATTTTTCCTAATACAACTTTAGGTATTCTCTAAGCATCTCCAAACCAAAATTAAATCTAGAATCGCCAAACCCACTGGCTCCAGGTCATTTAATAGGTCTTTGCTAGGTAAAGCCTCGCCTTATCTCAGCTCACTGGTCACCATTGCAGCGCCCACCTGTAGCCCGCGCTCCAGCAGGTATCTCTCACTGGTCACCCCCAAAGCCAACTCCTCTTTTGGCCGCCTTTCCTTCCAGTTCTCTGCTGTCAATGACTAGAACTACCTGCAAAAATCACTGAAGCTGGAGACGCATATCTCCCTCACTTTAAGCATCAGCTGTCACAGAGCAGCTTACAGATCATTGGACCTGTACATAGCCCATCTGTAATTAGCCCACCCAACTACCTCATCCCCATATCTATTTATTTATTTTGCTCCTTTGCACCCCAGTATCTCTACATGCACATCTATCACTCCAGTGTTTAATTGCTAAATTGTCATTATTTCGCCACTATGGCCTATTCATTGCCTTACCTCAATCTTACTTCATTTGCACACACTGTATATAGACTTTTCTATTGTGTTATTGACTGTACGTTTGTTTACTCCATGTGTAACTCTGTGTTGTTTGTGTCACACTGCTTTGCTTTATCATGGCCAGGTCGCAGTTGTAAATGAGAACTTGTTCTCAACTGGCCTACCTGGTTAAATAAACATTCATATTTAAAAAAATATATATTTTCCTTTATTACTTTCTAACCCTACCCACCCTTCCCCTAATTAGAGTAAACTAGTAAACAACAACGCTTAGGGCTTCTACTTCCACCTTATACATTTAACGGGCACAGTCTATTTCACCAAAGTTCTGAACCTATATACTCTTTACGGACACAGTATGTTTTACATTAGTTATCTTGTTGTTATTAGTTGGTATTATTCCCAACCTTCAGCTCCATTCATCCCCTCCCATCTCTTAACACCATCCATATTGGATTTCTATTTGCCATATATTTCACAAAAGTTCTGAACCTTTCTATTCTCATAATTTCTACAGATTGTAAATTAAAAATAATTATATTTGCTAAAAGTATTATTATATTATTGATTGATTCACCCAGTAGAGCTATCTGCAGAGTTTGCTCCAGGTAAATGTTGCAATTCTTCAGCCATTCCTGGACCTGACCAAAAACAAGCTACATATGGACAGTACCAAAATAAATGATCTAATGATTCTGTCTCTTCGCAGCAAAATCTGCAGAGCTGGAATGGGACAGACAGACACACAGACAGACCATTCTATTGGTTGCAATAATTTTGTATAAATAGTTTAAGTTTTGAATCCAGCGTCGATTTTCGTATGAGTTCCTAAACCATGTGCCACGAAATCGGCACGTCGAAAATCTCTTCCCCAACTATTTTGCCATCTATATGGCACAGCTGTCATTTCTTTGGTCCTGAAATGAAACTGGAACACTTTTTTAGTTATCACAATTTTCTTTAACCAACGGTCTTTAAAATGCAGGACCGACAGACAAGTTCTCAACTTTTTCCCCCTTCCAATTTCCTCTTCCTGTTTTACGGTAATGCTGCAATTGGTGGGTTGTAATTTTGGGAAGAGCAGACATTTCCATTTATTTTTGTTAGCTGCATGTGTGACAACTCCACCAGTCCTATTTATGATATAATTTATAAAAGATTATACATTTTTTTCAAAAAAGTATGTTTTTATCTATTAGTATTTTTGAGTTTAACCACTATTTGTTGTATTATTTGCTCTGGTTTATTTTCTGGTGGATAAAATTGTTTTAAAAATAGCGACATTTGGGAGATTATTTCATTTCTAATAAGACAATTACATTGATGGAAGCTACACCCTAAAAAACAAAAATCCAGATAGTGTGCAGATACTAGATAGTCAGTTGGTCCTGCAGCTACAATGGCAAGCTAGTCATTTCAGAAACATCATTCATCTGATACTCAAAGTCAGTGGCTCAGCATACCTTCATTGAAGACATAGGCTGAGAGAACATAACTGCTTTAATAAACAATCCAACCCACACACAACCATCAGTTCCCCTTGAGCAGGATATTAAACATGATATCACACCCAGACCATGAAACTAGAAATCCCCAGACACCCAATCACATTTCAGATCTTAATCAAGTGCACGAGTGGGTTGAATGTACCAGTCAATTTAAGACATTTTGTTTAATTTGTTTAAAGATTTGTTTAAAGAAATAGGCCTACCTCTTAAATTTAATTTGTTCCTCCCTGAATTCACTTGAATTGATTTGTAGTCTAGGACAGGGGTTTTCAAACCTCTCCTCGGGGACCCCTAGCCATGTATTTGAACTATTTGAACTATTTTAGAGCTAGAACGCCTGATTGAATATAATTATCAAATAATTATCAAGCCCTTGATAAGGTCAAATCAGTGAGCTAGTTCAGGGCTACAATAAATTGGAGAAGATGTTTAAAAAACAACAACACTGTTCTAGGAGGCTACATTGCCAACTTTGGAGGAGTCTCTTACCGTGCCCTTGTCCTGCAAGCACATCATGAGGGTGCACACGTCCCCTGTGGCTTGGTGGTTGACGATGACCATGGCTTCCTCTTCAGAAAGGGGCCTTACGTCGTCGCCCCATTCCATCACTGGACAAGACAACACAAGTGGAGTTAGTGGACACATCCTATGCCATTTTAGCAGACGCTTTAGTCCAAAGAGACTTAGTCATGCATGCAGTTTTACATATAGGTGGCCCCAGGAATCAAACCCACAATCCTGGGCTTGCAATCGCCATGCGCCATCAACTGAGCCATTCAAGACCACAGTGATTGTGCACTAATTATCTCAAAATCCCTAGCTAGGCCATCATATTACAATCCATTTTTATTGGTCACAGACATATTTAGCAGATGTTATTGCGGGTGTAGCAAAATGCTTGTCCCTAGCTCCAACAGGGCAGTAATATCTAACAATTCACAACAATACACTCAAATCTAAAAGTAAAATAATGGAATTAAGAAATATATACATATTAGATTGAGCAATGTCAGAGTGGCATCGACTAAAATACAGTAGAATAGAATACTGTATATATATATATCTATTCTGCTGTATTTTAGCCGATCCCACGCCGACATTGCTCGATCTTATATATATATATATATATGAGATAAGTAAAGCAGTATGTAAACATTATTAAAGTGGCCGTAAACATGATTAATAATCAACTTCTAATGGCAAATTACAACTTGTAGGCCTATATTTTGGAACAAGTTAGATCAGAATTGTTTTCTCAAGGTGGGAAAAGTTCTCATGAAAGTGGACTATGTGTATTTTCATGATCCGAAAATAGCTATTCCTTGATTAACAAAGCCACAGTGTGCCTGAGAGAGCGATAACCCCTCTATGTTGTGCTCTCACGAGAGATAACTCACAACCAAAACACAAGATAGGAAAGCAACTGGACCCTAAAAAGGACTCAACATATTCTATACTGGTCTTGAAGAGAAAGTGTCTCCTTAAAATAAGCCGTTAAGCCACATGCCTTAAAACACCATGCCACTTTGGTTTCAAAATGGACATGGGCTAGTCTCTAGCATCTCAGCTCATTAAAGCAGATCTCTTGGGCTCCATTCTTCTGGCTGATTTACATTGGCACCCCCTATTCAATAGATGCCAAACGAACTCCTTCAGTAACTGTGCCGCCCGTAGCGCCCTATTGACACTAAACACAGGAGTCGCCACAAAGGAAAAAACTAACTTTGTGCCAACATGGGGGGACGACGACGACGACGACGACAACAACAACGGGCCTCCCACATAACAAATGGAGGATCTTCTTTTGTAATTTAACTCACTTGGACGGCAGTGCGTATTTAACAGTAGAGCTACCCCACTGGAGACCTGGAGAGACTGTTGGGGTTTCACTATAGAGCTAAAGCCAGAGTTGGACAAATGAAAGGAAGATTGTAAGTGGAATCCCCATGGTTCTGGGAGTCTTGCTGACTCATTCCACATTTCCACTGAGGATTTACCCAAGTGTTCTACCCAAAGGGCTCAGGCTTTTCAATTTCCATCTCCGCGGGGCAGCACCCATGTCTCACTTGGCCATGGATCCAGCAGACCTCAAAAAGTTCTAGCTCGGCTGTACTCACCACCCTCTGTAGCACCTTACAATCAGGTGCCTTGCAGATGCCGTACCAAGCGGTGATGGAGCCACTCAAGATGCTATCAATGGTGCAGCTGTAAAACTTGGTGCAGCTGTAGATCTTGCCGTACCAAGTGGTGATGCAGCCAGTCAAGATGCTCTCAATGGTGCAGCTGTAGAACTGTCAATAGGGCACTACAGGTCCCTTTTAGGGTCCAGTTGCTTTCCTATCTTGTGTCATGGTTGTGAGTTCTCTCTCGTGAAAGCAAAACATAGAGGGGTTGTTGCCCTCTCAGGCACGCTGTGGCTTTGTTTAACAAGGAAAAGCCATTTTTTGGATCATGTGTGTGTGTGTTTTGGGGTGTAATTAAGTGTGAGTGTGTGGGTAGAGTCCAGTGTGTGTGCATAGTAAGGTGCAGGAGAGTTGGTGCAAAAAAAGAGTCAATGCAGATAGACCGGGTAGCCATTTGATTAACTATTTATCAGTTTTGTTCAACCATCCAAGACCTCTACACAAGGCAGTCTCAGAGGAAGGCCAAAATAATTGTCAAAGACTCCAGCCACCCAAGCGATAGACTGTTTTCTTTGCTACCGCACAGCAAACAGTACCAGCGAATTAAGTCTGGAACCAACAGGACCCTGAACCACTTTTACCCCCAAGCCATGACTGCTAAACAAAACTGATAAATAGCTACCCGGACTATCTGCATTGACCCTTTTTTGTACTAACTCTCCTGCACTGACTATGCACACACACTGGACTCTACCCACACACTCACTAAAAGCCCAACACACACTACATACGCCCACACACACACTGCAAACTGCTGCTACGGTCTTCCTTGTGCAGGGATACAGGCTAGTCTGGGTGGGCATTTGATTAATTGTTCAGCAGTCTCATGGCTTGGGGTAGAAGCTGTTGAGGAGCCTTTTGGTCCTTGACATGGCGCTCCGGTACTGCTTGCCGTGCGGTAGCAGAGAGAACAGTCTATGACTTGGGTGACTGGAGTATGGACAATTTTTTTGTGCATTTCTCTGACGCCGCCTATTATATAGGTCCTGGATGGCAGGAAGCTTGGCCCCAGTGATGTACTGGGCCGTTCGCACTACCCCCTGTAGCACCTTATGGTCAGATGCCGATCAGTTGCCATACCAGGCGGTGATGCAACCGGTCAGGATGCTCTCGACGGTTCAGCTGTATAACTTTGAGAAACGGGGACCCATGCCAAAACTTTTCAGTCTCCTGAGGAGAAAAGGTTTTGTCATGCCCTCTTCGTGTCTGTCTTGGTGTGTTTGGACCAGGGGTGGGCAATTCCAGTCCACGAGGGCCTGGTTTTGCATTTGGAAAGTTATTTCCAGTCACAACTTGTAGACTTGTTTACGTGCTGCTGTGCGGTTTGTTGCTAACCTTACTTTGCTACCTGCCAACTTTACGTTTTTTACTTTTTAATTACCGTTTATATTTCTTCTCCCCTTGCTCGACTTTTTTCATTCCATTTTTTTCACCCCAGATGCTTTATCTGGACGTGGTTCGTCAGGAATTCCACCAGCCGAAGCTAAGTAGTAACATTAACATGATGCCTTCTAATTGCCGTTGCTGTACTATAATATACAGGACAAGGATCGCCTTATGGCGAGGATAGCTGTGCTGCAAGCCCAGCTTCAGACGCAATCATTAGGCAAGGGTAATTTCAGTGTAGGAAAGGATGAAACAGCATCTGTGCAACCAGTAAGTACAGATAGTAGTATAAATCCCCTCGCACGGTCCCCGCAGGCAGACAATTTTCTCAAGGCTTCTGGGAAGGAAATGCTGAAGGAATGCTCATTCACTCATTCAGCCAACAGAAACTTTCAACCGGCTCTCCCCATGAAGCAGCGGGTCGGAGTCAGAGGCCGAGCCTTCTCTGGTCTCTTCTCCTCCCGTTACAGGGTCTGAGAAGCCGAAGTCTCCCACCATTAGCTCTGACAAATTGAAAAACCTATTCATTGGCAACTCCATTACTCGCAGTATTAGACTTAAAACGAATAATCCAGCGATCATACACTGTTTACCAGGGGGCAGGGCTACCGACGTTAAGGCTAATCTGAAGATGGTGCTGGCTAAAGCTAAAACTGGCGAGTGTAGAGGGTATAGGTATATTGTTATCCACGTCGGCACCAAAAATGTTAGGATGAAACATTCAGAGGTCACCAAGCGCAACAGAGCTTTAGCGTGTAAATCATCTAGAAAGATGTGTCGGCATCGAGTAATTGTCTCTGGCCCCCTCCCAGTTCGGGGGAGTGATGAGCTCTACAGCAGTCTCACAACTCAATCACTGGTTGAAAACTGTTTTCTGCCCCTCCCAAAATATATAATTTGTAGATAATTGGCCCTCTTTCTGGGACTTATCCACAAACAGGACCAAACCTGGCCTGTTAAGAAGTGACGGGACTCCATCCTATCTGGAGGGGGGCTCTCATCTTATCTACGAACATAGACAGGGCTCTAACTCCCCTAGCTCCACAATGAGATAAGGTGCAGGCCAGGCAGCAGGCTGTTAGCCAGCCAGCCTGCCAGCTTAGTGGAGTCTGCCACTAGCACAGTCAGTGTACTCAGCTCAGCTATCCCCATTGAGACAGCGTCTGTGCCTCGACCTAGGTTGGGCAAAACTAAACATGGCGGTGTTCGCCTTAGCAATCTCACTGGAATAAAGACCTCCTCCATTCCTGCCATTATTGAAAGAGATTGTGATACCTCAGCTCAAAATAGGGCTACCTAATGTTAGATCCCTCACTTCCAAGGCAGTTATAGTCAATTAACTAATCACTGATCATAATCTCTATATGATTGGCCTGACAAACATGGCGCAAGCCTGATGAATTTACTGTGTTAAATGGAAGCCTCACCTCTTGGTTACACTAGTGACCATATCCCCAGCACATCCCGCAAAGGCAGAGGTGTTGCTAACATTTACGATAGCAAATGTAAAAAAAAAGTTTAAAAAAAGACATTTTCATTTTTTGAGCTTCTAGTCATGAAATCTATGCAGCCTACTCAATCACATTATATAGCTACTGTTTACAGGCCTCCTGGGTCATATACAGCGTTCCTCATTGAGTTCCCTGAATTCCTATCAGACCTTGTAGTCATGGCAGATAACTCACATTTTTGGTGACTTTAATATTCACATGGAAAAGTCCACAGACCCACTCCAAAAGGCTTTCGGAGTCATCATCGACTCAGTGGGTTTTGTCCAACATGTCTCCGGACCTACTCACTGCCACAGTCATACTCTGGACCAAGTTTTGTCCAATGGAATAAATGCTGTGGATCTTAATGTTTTTCCTCGTAATCCTGGACTATCGGACCACCATTTTATTACGTTTGCAATCACAACAAATAATCTGCTCAGACCCCAACCAAGGAACATCAAAAGTCGTGCTATAAATTCTCAGACAACCCAAAGATTCCTAGATGCTCTTCCAGACTCCCTCTGCCTACCCAAGGACGTCAGAAGACAAAAATCAGTTAACCACCTGAGGTACTCAATTTAACCTTGCGCAATGCAGTCGCACCCCTAAAAACAAAAACATTTGTCATAAGAAACTAGCTCCCTGGTATACAGAAAATACCCAAACTCTGAAGCAAGCTCCCAGAAAATTGGAACGGAAATGGCGCTACACCTAACTGGAATTCTTCCAACTAGCTTGGAAAGACAGTACAGTGCAGTGCAGTATCGAAAATCCCTCACTGCTCATCCCTCACCGCTGCTCGAGAATCCTATTTAATAGAGGAAAATAACAATCCAACATGTATTTTTGATACTGTCGCAAAGCTAACTAAAAAGCAGCATTCCCCAAGAGAGGATGGCTTTCACTTCAGCAGTGATAAATTCTTGAACTTCTTTGAGGAAAAGATCATGATCATTAGAAAGCAAATTACGGACTCCTCTTTAAATCTGCGTATTCCTCCAAAGCTCAGTTGTCCTGAGTCTGCACAACTTTGCCAGGACCTAGGATCAAGGGAGACACTCAAGTGTTTATCTCTTGACACAATGATGAAAATAATCATGGCCTCTAAACCATCAAGCTGCATACTGGACACTATTCCAACTAAACTACTGAAAAAGCTGCTTCCTGTGATGCCCCCCCCCCCCCCTATGTTGAACATAATAAACAGCTCTCTATCCACTGGATGTGTACCAAACTCACTAAAAGTGGCAGTAATACAGAATCTTGAAAAAGCCAAACCTTGACCCAGAAAATATAAAAAACTATCGGCCTATATTGAATCTTCCACTCCTCTCAAAACTTTAGAAAAGGCTGTTGCACAGC
Organism: Oncorhynchus nerka; assembly: GCF_034236695.1. Lineage (NCBI taxonomy): Eukaryota > Metazoa > Chordata > Actinopteri > Salmoniformes > Salmonidae > Oncorhynchus > Oncorhynchus nerka. The sequence goes on along the minus strand of NC_088408.1, from coordinate 51,929,277 downwards.
AACTCACTGCCTTCCTGAAGACAAACAATGTATACGGAACGCTTCAGTCTGGTTTTAGACCCCATCATAGCACTGAGACCGCACTCGTGAAGGTGGTAAATGACCTTATAATGGCGTCAGACCGAGGCTCTGCATCTGTCCTCGTGCTCCTAGACCTTAGTGCTGCTTGTGATACCATCATTCACCACATTCTTTTGGAGAGATTGGAAACAGAAATTGGTCTACACGGACAAGTTCTGGCCTGGTTTAGATCTTATCTGTCGGAAAGATATCAGTTTGTCTCTGTGGATGGTTTGTCCTCTGACAAATCAACTGTAAATGTAGGTGTTCCTCAAGGCTCCATTTTAGGACCACAATTGTTTTCACTATATATTTTACCTCTTGGTGATGTCATTTGGAAACATAATGTTAACTTTCACTGCTATGCGGATGACACACAGCTGTACATTTCGATGAAACATGGTGAAGCCCCAAAATTGCCCTCCCTGGAAGCCTGTGTTTCAGACATAAGGAAGTGGATGGTGGCAAATGTTCTACTTTTAAACTCAGACAAAACAGAGATGCTTGTTCTAGGTCCCAAGAAACAGAGATCTTCTGTTGAATCTGACAGTTAATCTTGATGGTTGTACACTTGTCTCAAATAAAACTGTGAAGGACCTCGGTGTTACTCTGGACCCTGATCTCGCATTTGACAAACATATCAAGACTGTTTCAAGGACAGCTTTTTTCCATCTACGTAACATTGCAAAAATAACTTTTGTCCAAAAATTATGCAGAAAAATATATCCATGCTTTTGTCACTTCTAAGTAAGACTACTGCAATGCTCTACTTTCCGGCTACCCGGATAAAGCACTAAATAAACTTTATTTATAAATAAATAAACTATATTTAGTGCTATACACGGCTGCTAGAATCTTGACTAGAACCAACATTTATCATCATTACTCCAGTGCTAGCCTCTCTACCCTGGCTTCCTGTTAACCTCTCTGGGATATGTGGGACGCTAGCGTCCCACCTGGCCAAAAGCCAGGGAAAATGCAGAGTGCCAAATTCAAATAAATGACTATAAAAATCTAACTTTCATTAAATCATACATGCAAGATAGCAAATTAAAGCTACACTTGTTGTGAATCCAGCCAACATGTCAGATTTCAAAAAGGCTTTGAAGCAAAAGCAAACAATGCTATTATCTGAAGAGAGAAAAGCATATTTCAACCCTGCAGGCGCAACACAAAACGTAGAAATAAAAATATAATTCATGCCTTACTTTTGACGAGCTTCTTTTGTTGGCACTCCAAAATGTCCCATATAAACATCACAGATGGTCCTTTTGTTCCATTAATTCCGTCGATATCCAAAATGTCCATTTATTTGGCGCATTTGATCCAGAAAAACACTGGTTCCAACTTTCGCAATGTGACTACAAAATGACTACAAAGTGACTACAAAATATTTTAAAAGTAAACTACTTTTGTTATACAACTTTAGGTATTTGTATACGTAAATTAATCAATAACATTGAAGACGGGATGATCTGTGTTCAATACTGGAGGAAAAACTGTAGCATGCTTTCTGGACACGCGCCTTTATCTAACAGTACACTTCAAGTTACCCTCATTCAAGATGGCTGTACTTCTTCATTCAGTATTGAGTAGCTTGGATGAAAAGGTGCCCATTGTAAACGGCCAGCTCCTCAGTCTCAGTTGCTAATATATGCATATTATTATTAGTATTGGATAGAAAACTCTAAAGTTTCCAAAACTGTCAAAATATTGTCTGTGAGTATAACAGAACTGACATTGCAGGCGAAACCCTGAGGAAAATCAAAACAGGAAGTGGCATCTATTTTGAAAACTCCATGTTCCATAGCCTCCCTTTGCTGGACTTAAAGGGATATGAATCAGATTCCTTTTCCTATCGTGTCCTCAAGGTGTCAGTCTTCAGACATAGTTTCAGGCTTTTATTTGGAAAAATGAGCCAGAACGATAACATCGCGTCAAGTGGTCACATGAGTTTTGCTCGCGCAACAGAATTTGGACAGCCATTGTTTTCCCCTCTCCTACCGTGAAAGACATTTGCGGTTGATATATTATCGATTATATATTTTAAAAACAACCTGAGGATTGATTATAAAAACATTTGACATGTTTCTGTGGACATTATGGAAACTATTTGGAATTTGTCTGCGTTGTCGTGGCGCATACTCTGAATGCTCGGCTATGAAAAGCCAACTGACATTTACTCCTGAGGTGCTGACCTGTTGCACCCTCAACAAACACTGATTATTATTTGACCCTGCTGGTCATCTATGAATATTTGAACATTTTGGCCATGTTCTGTTATAATCTCCACCCGGCACAGCCAGAAGCGAACTGGCCACCCCTCATAGCCTGGTTCCTCTCTAAGTTTTTCCTAGCCACCGTGCTTCTACACCTGCATTGCTTGCCGTTTGGGGTTTTAGGCTGGGTTTCTGTACAGCACTTTGAGATATCAGCTGATGTACGAAGGGCTATATAAATACATTTGATTGATTGGTGTCACAGTTTGTCTCAGCCCCGGCTAACACACCTGACTCCAATAATCACCTAATCATGATCTTCAGTTTGGAATTCAATTTGATTAATCAGGTGTGTTTGCTAGGGATGGAGAAAAAAAGGGTGACACCAATCAGGCCCTCGAGGACTTGAGTTGCCCACCCCTGGTTTGGACCATGATAGTTCGTTGGTGATGTAGAGAAGCTCTCGACCCACTCCACTACAGCCCTGCCAATGTTAAATGGGGGCCTTTTCGGCCCGCATTTTCTTGTAGTCCATGATCAGCTCCTTTGTCTTGCTCACATTGAGAGGTTGTTGTCCTGGCACCACACTGTTGTCCTGGCAACAGATTGCGTCATCTTGTGGATCTGTTGGGTATGTGAATTGGAGTGGGCCAAGGGTATCCGGGATGATACTATTGATGTGAACCATGACCAGACTTTCAAAGCACTTCATGTCTATCGACGTGAGTGCTACGGGGCAGTAATAATTTGCCAGGTTACCTTCGCTTCCTTGGACACAGGGACTAAGGTGGTCTATTTGAAACATATAGGTATTACAGACTCGGTCAGGGAGCGGTTGAAAATGTCAGTGAGGACACTTGCCAGTTGGTCCGCGCATGCCTTGAGTACACCTCCTGGTAATCCGTCTGGCCCCATGGCTTTGTGAATGTTGACCTGTTTAAAGGTCTTGCTCACATCGGCTACCGAGAGGGTAAATCACACAGTCATCCAGAACAGTTGGTGCTCTTGTGCATGCTTCTGTGTTGCTTGCCTCGAAGTGAGCATAAAAAGGCATTTAGCTTATCTGGTAGGCTCACGGCTGGGATTCCCTTTGTAGTCAGTAATAGTTTTCAAGCCTTGCAACATCCGACAAGCGTCAGAGGCTGTGTAGTAGGATTCAATCTTAATCCTGTATTGACGCTTTGCCTGAGGGCATAGCAGGATTTCTTATAAGAGTCCGGATTTAGTGTCCTGCTCCTTGAAAGTGGCAGCTTTAGCCTAGTGGGGCAGCAGGTAGCCTAGTGGCTCGATCATTGGGCTAGTAACCGAAAAGGTGGCTGGATCGAATCCCTGAGCTGACAAGGTAAAAATCTGTCATTCTGCCCCTGAACAAGGCAGTTAACCCACTGTTTCCAGGTAGGCTGTCATCATAAATAAGAATTTGTTCTTAACTGATTTACCTTGTTAAATAATGTTTTAAATTTTTTTTTAAAATAGCCTTTAGCTTGATACGGATGTTGCCTTTAATCCATGGCTTCTGGTTGGGATATGTACGTACGGTCACTGTGGGGACGACATCGTCAGCTGGCATTTACATAACAATGGCTAACTTAACTCCTCACAAAGCAACAGTTTTGAATGATGCAGAGGTAATTGATGTTGCTCTCCACAAGTCTTATGCATCACACTCCTGATGGCAACAATAACACTGGAGCTTACATTAACACAAAACACTGGCGACACCCTGGTGTTTGGGTAAGTCTCAATCAATGTTCCCTCTAAGCTGGTGCGCAGTAGCCCTGAGACTGCCTCGCAGAGCGCAGAAGAAATATCAGCCCACAAAGAGAAGCACGAGCCTAAAGTTCACTCAAGTTCTAGAATTTTTCCTGTTAACACTATCAAGGTTTCCCTTTACTGTAGCAATTGTGAAATCAACATATTTGCCACATTCATGCAACATGAAACAAAAAATAATGCAATAGATATTTTTGTGGGCAGAACGCATAGTAGTAGGATTCTATTTACACGACTCAGCACATATTCTACACAGACCATTCGGCATAACCAATCAGAGCTGCAGTCGGCCTATATGCAAATAGACCATTGCCATATATGGATCTGTACCATTTACTTTGAACTGGACTCTGTTTACAGCTGTGGTCATGAGTAGATGCTCATTTTGAGATCAAAGCAAGAGCTGCATGTAGCCACATGTGCACATTTTGTTCATTTCATTTGCTAGTTAGTGAGTTATTTGCCCAGATATAGATAACTTGTAATCAGCAATAGGGGAGTAATTGTTTCCTACAAGAGCACAAAACATGTACATTTCAAGACATCTTTGAAAAGCGAGTCAGATAACCTTTTTTTGTCTTAAATGGGGCAGTGTTGTATGAATAAGCTAAGTAGAGGGTAGCATCATTTGTCTGATTATCTGTATTAATAGTATGGAATTAACAATGCATTTTATTTTGAAAAGTGGTTTCTTGCATCAAACAACATTTAAAGTCACCTCATTAAACAGGTTAATTAATGTCAAGCCTTGCAAGTCTCATGGAATGTAGGCCTACATTGAACACCACATTGATCGCTACTGTAGGCTGAATGATGGTAGGCCACTCTGGTAAGCCTACATTATGATCAAATAGCCACAGTACCCTACTTGGCCACTGTTAAAACTAGTGATGCACTGATGACATTTTTGCCTGATACCGATATGAAATTTTCCTTGACAAAAAAAACCTGAGACCAATAACCGATATTTAACATTTTTGCGGCCTTTAAAGCATTCTAATACAGTTAAATAGTTAACACACACACATGGACGCACCGGTCTAAGGCACTGCATCTCAGTGCAAGAGTCGTAACAACAGTCCCTGGTTCAAATCCAGGCTGTGGATCCATAGGGTGGCGCACAATTGGCCCAGCGTCAACCGGACCGTCATTGTAAATAAGATTTTGTTTTAACTGACTTGCCTAGTTAAATAAAGGTTACACACACACACACACACACAAAGTTACTTTGTTGGCATTTACGTATGTCCCCATTACCAATAAAACATAATCAAAACCTATTTCTTTCACTTACTTGCTGTTTCGTTGTTAATTTGTTTTTGGGTCTTTGCGTGTCCCCCGCCCCCAAAAAACAACAATTTTACATGTCAAATAAGCTTGTTGACCAATCAGGATCTGAGTATGACTGCAGGTCACATAATAATTTAACACGTTCATTAATTCTTTACGTAGTTATTAAACAATCACTCGTATTTCATGTCACAACTCTTCATCGATACGTATGCTATGATGCTGGTAAAGTTGTCTTGCACACCTACAGTGCTGGTCATAAAAAAAACTAGCTAGCTCATGGATGCAAACAATGTTCTTCCCCAAGAACATAGCAAAATGACAATGTTTCAGTAGCTATAGTTAGCCAGCTAACTATATAGCTAGGTGTCATCATCTAAAATAAGAACTTTCTATAAATTAGGGTTATTTGATTAACGGTGGTCGGACCCATCTATGTGAATCTAGCCACCATAAGGATTAGCCACAATAGTGGACTTTGCGGTTATCCTTCAAAATAAAAGTATGGCATAATTATACTATTTGTATTCATTTGCATCACTGTCAATGACATACTTTTATGCCTAATCCTTATTGTGGCTAGCTTCACAACACATAACCCGGTCAGGTCTGCTTATAAAGTTAGCTTTGGGCAAAAGGGTTAAGTAGCTGGCTTTTCATGAACTGAAGTTCAATTTCATTAGGCGAACAACAAATGGCAACCTAGCTAATACTAACTCGCAAGGATTCCTAAATCATTGCTAAGAATGAAAATGACTGCAGTTTCTACTGGTCATTGTTATCAGGATGGTTGTATTGGTGCTAGCTAGGTACCAAGCTAAAGCTAGCTACCCAAAAATTTGCAGTCGAACAAATTATGCTTTATTACCAACGTGTTATTGTAAAGACAAAGTTCGTGTCTGGGGTTTGCTTGTTTGCAGACTTTTTGTACAGCTTTGACAGTGCTGCTGTATCTTTTTGACATGCTAAGACCCAAACGGCGTTCCATAGTATGCATGTCGTGAAGCTAATAGCAGTGACGCTGTTACCGTGTAACTCTGGTAGAGCAACATCTGAAAAATAGCGCACTTGGTGGTGTGCACCTGTGCTTGACCAGTCAGCAGAAGCCAACATCACCCACGACAGAGAACGGTTGATTGTCAAGGGCAATGAATTCCATTATCTTGGGTTTAATGGATTTCGCCTTTTGAGTTAAAATTTTCTTACTCTTTCAAATAACTGCTTGACTTGTTGACTGCTCGATCCACACAGCAGACACTGGGTGCTAGGTTAGGAATGCTGTGTTACATGTATAGAGCACTTTACGTGGCGTCATTACGTAATTTACCTATGTTATATTAGGTATGCACGGTAGCTTTGACATCGTTTTTTAACATCTGCGTTAAACTAGACATCGGCCGATACCGATACCTCAGTGTTCACAGTAAACGCATGGAAGTTGCACATCATGTTTTACAATGTCAAGTTTGCGATCAGCAGACCTGAAATTTGCTCAGTTAGAGGGAACATTGGCCTCAATGGAGACGCACCATAATGGGCCTGATGCTAATGCTAGCAGGCTCAGCGGTGTCTAGTGAGCATTTCCTGTCTAGGCTAGGCTGGTGGAAAGTGCGGAGTTGGAGTTTAATTTTCAAAGGATTACTGGCAAAATGAGTACCAAGAAGTGGATTATGCTCCCGGGAATTGACGATGAAACAAAATGTGGTTTAGAAATGGCATGTATGCTAAAATTCAGGAGAGAAAAAAAATAAACCATCACCAACGAACTATAAACCATCACCAACAAACTATCATGGTCCAAACATACCAAGACAGTCGTGAAGAGGGCCAGACAAAACCTCATCCCCCCCAGGAGACAGCTGTACCATCAAGATTATCCTGACCGGTTGCATCACCGCCTGGTATGGCAACTGATCGTAAGGTGCTACAGGGGGTAGTGCGAACGGCCCAGTACATCACTGGGACCAAGCTTCCTGACATCCAGGACCTATATAATAGGCAGTGTCAGAGGAAAGACCATAAAATTGTCAGAGACTCCAGTCACCCAAGTTATAGATTGTTTTCTCTGCTACTGCACGGCAAGCGGTAACGGAGCGCCGAGTCTAGGACCAAAAGGCTCCTCAACAGCTTCTACCCCAGGCCATTAGACTGCTGAACAATTCATAAACAAATAGCCACTGGACAATTTACATTAACATTGGATTTTATTTGATCTGGCAATTAGCCAGCAAAGCTGAAACAGTGTGGGAATGCTTGGACACCCATAGAAAGAGAAAATTGTTTGGCTTGCTACTTCGTCAACCACGGTAGATTTTGGTTATAAAGTGCTTGAACCTCGGCAAGACGGAGCTGCTCTTCCTCCCGGGGAAGGACTGCCCGTTCCATGATCTCGCCATCACGGTTCACAACTCCATTGTGTCCTCCTCCCAGAGCGCTAAGAACCTTGGCGTGATCCTGGACAACACCCTGTCGTTCTCAACTAACATCAAGGCGGTGGCCCGTTCCTGTAGGTTCATGCTCTACAACATCCGCAGAGTACGACCCTGCCTCACACAGGAAGCGGCGCAGGTCCTAATCCAGGCACTTGTCATCTCCCGTCTGGATTACTGCAACTCGCTGTTGGCTGGGCTCCCTGCCTGTGCCATTAAACCCCTACAACTCATCCAGAACGCCGCAGCCCGTCTGGTGTTCAACCTTCCCAAGTTCTCTCACGTCACCCCGCTCCTCCGCTCCCTCCACTGGCTTCCAGTTGAAGCTTGCATCCGCTACAAGACCATGGTGCTTGCCTACGGAGCTGTGAGGGGAACGGCACCTTAGTACCTCCAGGCTCTGATCAGGCCCTACACCCAAACAAGGGCACTGCGTTCATCCACCTCTGGCCTGCTCGCCTCCCTACCACTGAGGAAGTACAGTTCCCGCTCAGCCCAGTCAAAACTGTTCGCTGCTCTGGCCCCCAATGGTGGAACAAACTCCCTCACGACGCCAGGACAGCGGAGTCAATCACCACCTTCCGGAGACACCTGAAACCCCACCTCTTTAAGGAATACCTAGGATAGGATAAAGTAATCCCTCTCACCCCCCCTCCCCCTTAAAAGATTTAGATGCACTACTGTTCCACTGGATGTCATAAGGTGAATGCACCAATTTGTAAGTCGCTCTGGATAAGAGCGTCTGCTAAATGACTTAAATGTAATGTAAATGTAATGTAAATGCTTGGCTGAGACAAAGGCCTCTGTTCAACATGGCTTCTGTGGAGACGCTTCACTCCTCATATAGCATCTTAAGTAGAGGTCGACCGATTAATCGGAATGGCTGATTTATTAGGGCCGATTTCAAGTTTTCATAACAATCGGAAATCTGTATTTTTTTCTGATTTTTTTTGTTACAGCTTTATTTAATCTTAATTTAACTAGGCAAGTCAGTTAAGAACACATTATTTTCAATGACAGCCTAGAAACGGTGGGTTAACTGCCTCGTTCAGGGGCAGAGACAGATTTTCACCTTGTCAGCTCGGGGGATTCAATCTTGAAACCTTGCAGTTAACTAGTCCAATGCTCTAACCACCTGATTACATTGCACTCCACGAGGGGACTGCCTGTTACGCGAATGCAGTAAGCCACGGTAAGTTGCTAGCTAGCATTAAACTTCTTATAAAAAACAATCAATCATAATCACAAGTTAACTACACATGGTTGATGATATTACTAGTTTATCTAGTGTTTCCTGCGTTGCATATAATCGATGTGGTGCGTATCGTTGCCCCAATGTGTACCTAACCATGAACATCAATGCCTTTCTTAAAATCAATACACAGAAGTATATATTTTTTAAACCTGTATATTTAGCTAAAATAAATCCAGGTTAGCAGGCAACCAGGTGAAATTGTGTCACTTGTCTTACGTTCATTGCACGCAGAGTCAGTGTATATGCAACAGTTTGGGCCGCCTAATTTGCCAGAATTCTACGTAATTATGACATAACATTGAAGGTTGTGCAATATAAACAGGAATATTTAGACTAATGGATGCCACCCCTTAGATAAATTACGGAACAGATCCGTATTTCACTGAAAGAATAAACGTCTTGTTTTTGAGATGATAATTTCCGGATTCGACCATATTAATGACCTATTTCTGTCTGTTATGTAATAAAAAAAACTAAGTCTATGATTTGATAGAGCAGTCTGACTGAGCGGTGGTAGGCAGCAGTAGGCTTGTAAGCATTCATTCAAACAGCACTTTAGTGCGTTTTGCCAGCAGCTCTTCGTTGTGCGTCAAGCATTGCGCTGTTTATGACTTCAAGCCTATCAATTCCCGAGATTAGGCTCGTGCAACCGATGTGAAATGGCTAGCTAGTTAGCGGGGTGCGCGCTAATAGCGTTTCAAACGTCACTCGCTCTGAGACTTGGTGGTTGTTCCCCTTGCTCTGCATGGGTAACGTTGCTTCGAGGGTGGCTGTTGTGTTCCTGGTTCGAGCCCAGGTAGGGGCGAGGAGGGGGACGGAAGCTATACTGTTCCACTGGCAATACTAAAGTGCCTATAAAAACATCCAATAGTCAACGGTTAATGAAATACAAATGGTATAGAGAGAAATAGTCCTATAATTTGTATAATAACTACAACCTAAAACTTCTTACCTGGGAATATTGAAGACTCATGTTAAAAGGAACCACCAGCTTTCATATGTTCTCATGTTCTGAGCAAGAAACTTAAACGTTAGCATAGCATAGCACATATTGCACTTTAACTTTCTTCTCCAACACTTTGTTTTTACATTATTTAAACCAAATCGAACGTTTCATTATTTATTGAGGCTAAATTGATTTTATTGATGAATTATATTAAGTTAAAATAAGTGTTCATTCAGTATTGTTGTAATTGTCATTATTACAAATAAATAAATAGGCCAATTAATCAGTATCGGCTTTTATTTGGCCCTCCAATAATCGGTATCGGCGTTGAAAAAATCATAATCGGTCGACCTCTAGTCTCAATTAAAGATGTTTTTTGGGGGGGGGGGGGGGGGAATAAGCACTTTGAGTGCCCATGACACAGCAAGGTCAGGACCCATTGCCTAAAGAGGTGCTGCAAATGCATCAGAAAAGGAGCCTCTTGGAAGCAGGTGTGATTAGGAGCCATTGTTATTCACCAGGGAATGGGGGCTCTTGAGATTTAATGAGTGGTGGAGCTACACAACGTGCAACAGTGCTCAATGACATGGCTAAGGTAGCAGCACATCTCAGATGTCAAATGAACAAACTTGATTGTTAGCTTCTGTGCTGGTAGGTAGGCCTACATCCGGTGCCTTGAAAAGTATTCACACCCCTTGACTTTTCCACATTTTGTTGTTACAAGGTGGGATTCAAATGGATTTGCCCCAAACATAACACTTTGTATTAAGGACATTTTTCATTTAGTGCCGAATTGCAAACAGGATGCATGTTTTGTAGTATTTTTTATTCTGTACAGGATTCCTTCTTTCCACTCTGGTCAATTAGGTTAGTATTGAGGAGTTGTAACGGCGTTCTTCGTTTGTCGAAAGAGAGGACCGAAATGCAGCGTGGTGGTTACTCATGTCTTTAATGAATGAAATGACGATACATGAAATAACTGAAATACGAAAACAACAAATGGAACGTGAAACCTATTACAGCCTATCTGGTGAACACTACACAGAGACAGGAACAATCACCCACGAAATACAAAGTGAAACCCAGGCTACCTAAATACGGTTCCCAATCCGAGACAACGAGAATCACCTGACTCTGATTGAGAACCGCCTCAGGCAGCCAAGCCTATACAACACCCCTACTCAGCCGCGATCCCAAATACTACAAACCCCAATACGAAAATACAATAACCCCATGTCACACCCTGGCCTAAACAAATAATTAAAGAAAACACAAAATACTAAGACCAAGGCGTGACAGGAGTAAATACAATGTTGTTGATCCTTAGGTTCTCTCCTATCACAGCCATTCAACTCTGTAACTGTTTTAAAGTCACCATTTTCCTCTGAAATCCCTGAGCGGTTTCCTTACTCTCAGACAACTGAGTTAGAAAGGACGCCTGTATCATTGTAGTGACTGGGTGTATTGATACACCATCCAAACTGTAATTATTTACTTCACCATGCTCAAAGGGATATTCAATATCTGCTTTTAAAAAATGTGTTTACCCATCTACGACAAGTGGCATTCTTTGTGAGGCATCTGCTAAACCTACCTGGTCTTTCAAGGGGTGTGAATACTTTGAAGGCACTGTACAAGTCAAGCCATTGTTAGCCTTTTCCGTTGGTGTATTTTCATATTCAAATATATAGTACATAAAACTATTCCATTGTACATAACTGGACAGTAGAGCATCAATATCTTATGTCAGTACATAACTGGACAGGTGAGCGTCAACATCTTATGTCAATCAACTTCAGCCCAATAAGAATCAGGTTTATTTATCCAGTATCATGCAAACATCTAAAAAAAGTCTGAATCAATTAAAGAAAAAATGAAAACTTGTTCACCAGATCAATCATGGCCTCCATTCGCCCCCACCTCAGGAAAGTCATTCTAATCACTATAAGAATAGGCATCAAGAGCAAACATTATAACAATATGAAACATCTTCACACTTGGGTGCCCAAGTCCCCCAGAGGGGTTGATGACTGTCACACAGCCTAAGCAGCCATACCTCCATCAGTGAGCACAGACATCCTCCACTGTGTGGAGTGGGAGGAGTGAGTGAGAGAATCTACAACAGGGCTGTCATGTATCATTCATCAGGGAAATTGTCTGTGAGAAATGGCACAGTAAACCGGCAGCAGGACAGTGGGGCCTAAGGTAGAGTTTCTAATTAAACAACGGCAGTCGGCTAAACGGTCTTCCTCTGAACTTGTCGCCCCTTCCCTCCGGCTCTATCTCAGAGAGGGCGGAAATTTGGCAAGAGACCCGAAAATCTTCTCCAGTGTATTAACATGGCACATGCTTGTCCTCGCTCAGAAAAGCCACAGTACAAGAGAGAAGGCAGAAGAGGCATCATGATGCCATTTCCTGTGACTCACTTCCTGTGTCTGGGTATTAAGAAGTTTGCAGTTAGTACGAGTTAGAAATAGCCCCATGACAAAAAAAAAAAGACTGGAAAAATCAATGGCTCTTTTCACTTCAATACAAATGCTCTCTTCCATGATTGCACGATGCCATTTTTCATAAGGCAATCATCTTTTTTAAATCAGCAAATTTTTATTCATTAACATGGGGCTATCACAGACCAAATTTGTACAAAGTAGTGTGAGTGAATGTTCAAAGTATCAGGGCAGTATCAATGCAGCCAACTATTGGGATGAATGAATAGGACTAGAGACGAAAATCCGGTCAGGATCACCACGTCCTTCAACAGATTAAATCCTGCTAATTGTCATCGTCACAGGCATACCCAGGCAGAGTTCATGTAAAACCCAAGTTTCTAAATGGGTTTCACATTCAATTGAATTTAGGCTACTAGGCCCCGATTCCAACCCGAGATAAGTGTGCATAAAATTATTATTATTCCCTTTAATGGACTTCTCTCTATTCAGACCTTGAATTTAAGCATGAGAACAGCAGGCTATTGACCTGCTACTCGTTTGGGGTGGAGAACAAATAAATTAAGGTGTGGCACAGGTTTGTCTACAGATAAGTCAAAGTCCTTAATAATTCCACCACCTTTGCGGGCAAGGAAAACATTAAGGTCTAACAAACCTACCGGTCCAGCTATTGTCGTTCTTTTAACGCAACGTAACGTAATAAACACTGCTAGCTAGCCAGCTAGCCCCGAATAGCAGCACAGTAGAAACTATTACACTCAACGGAACAACTTGATTAGTGTAGTGTCAACAACGCAGCCACTGCCAGCTAGCCTACATAGTCAACAACGCAGCCTCTGCCAGCTAGCCTACTTCAGCAGTACTGTATCATTTTAATCATTTTAGTCAATAAGATTCTTGCTACGTAAGCTTAACTTTCTGAACACTCGAGACGTGTAGTCCACTTGTCATTCCAATCTCCTTTGCATTAGCGTAGCCTCTTGTGTAGCCTGTCAACTATGTGTCTGTCTATCCCTGTTCTCTCCTCTCTGCACAGACCATACAAACGCTCCACACCGCGTGGCCGCGGCCACCCTAATCTGGTGGTCCCAGCGCGCACGACCCACGTGGAGTTCCAGGTCTCCGGTAGCCTCTGGAACTGCCGATCTGCGGCCAACAAGGCAGAGTTCATCTCAGCCTATGCCTCCCTCCAGTCCCTCGACTTCTTGGCACTGACGGAAACATGGATCACCACAGACAACACTGCTACTCCTACTGCTCTCTCTTCGTCTGCCCACGTGTTCTCGCACACCCCGAGAGCTTCTGGTCAGCGGGGTGGTGGCATCGGGATCCTCATCTCTCCCAAGTGGTCATTCTCTCTTTCTCCCCTTACCCATCTGTCTATCGCCTCCTTTGAATTCTATGCTGTCACAGTTACCAGCCCTTTCAAGCTTAACATCCTTATCATTTATCGCCCTCCAGGTTCCCTCGGAGAGTTCATCAATGAGCTTGATGCCTTGATAAGCTCCTTTCCTGAGGACGGCTCACCTCTCACAGTTCTGGGCGACTTTAACCTCCCACGTCTACCTTTGACTCATTCCTCTCTGCCTCCTTCTTTCCACTCCTCTCCTCTTTTGACCTCACCCTCTCACCTTCCCCCTACTCACAAGGCAGGAAATACGCTCGACCTCATCTTTACTAGATGCTGTTCTTCCACTAACCTCATTGCAACTCCCCTCCAAGTCTCCGACCACTACCTTGTATCCTTTTCCCTCTCGCTCTCATCCAACACTTCCCACACTGTCCCTACTCGGATGGTATCGCGCCGTCCCAACCTTCGCTCTCTCTCCCCCGCTACTCTCTCCTCTTCCATCCTATCATCTCTTCCCTCTGCTCAAACCTTCTCCAACCTATCTCCTGATTCTGCCTCCTCAACCCTCCTCTCCTCCCTTTCTGCATCCTTTGACTCTCTATGTCCCCTATCCTCCAGGCCGGCTCGGTCCTCCCCTCCCGCTCCGTGGCTCGACGACTCATTGCGAGCTCACAGAACAGGGCTCCGGGCAGCCGAGCGGAAATAGGGGAAAACTCGCCTCCCTGCGGACCTGGCATCCTTTCACTCCCTCCTCTCTACATTTTCCTCTTCTCTCTCTGCTGCTAAAGCCACTTTCTACCACTCTAAATTCCAAGCATCTGCCTCTAACCCTAGGAAGCTCTTTGCCACCTTCTCCTCCCTCCTGAATCCTCCTCCCCCCCCCCTCCTCCCTCTCTGCAGATGACTTCGTCAACCATTTTGAAAAGAAGGTCGACGACATCCGATCCTCGTTTGCTAAGTCAAACGACACCGCTGGTTCTGCTCACACTGCCCTACCCTGTGCTCTGACCTCTTTCTCCCCTCTCTCTCCAGATGAAATCTCGCGTCTTGTGACGGCCGGCCGCCCAACAACCTGCCCGCTTGACCCTATCCCCTCCTCTCTTCTCCAGACCATTTCCGGAGACCTTCTCCCTAACCTCACCTCGCTCATCAACTCATCCCTGACCGCTGGCTACGTCCCTTCCGTCTTCAAGAGAGCGAGAGTTGCACCCCTTCTGAAAAAACCTACACTCGATCCCTCCGATGTCAACAACTACAGACCAGTATCCCTTCTTTCTTTTCTCTCCAAAACTCTTGAACGTGCCGTCCTTGGCCAGCTCTCCCGCTATCTCTCTCAGAATGACCTTCTTGATCCATATCAGTCAGGTTTCAAGACTAGTCATTCAACTGAGACTGCTCTTCTCTGTATCACGGAGGCCCTCCGCACTGCTAAAGCTAACTCTCTCTCCTCTGCTCTCATCCTTCTAGACCTATCGGCTGCCTTCGATACTGTGAACCATCAGATCCTCCTCTCCACTCTCTCCGAGTTGGGCATCTCCGGCGCGGCCCACGCTTGGATTGCGTCCTACCTGACAGGTCGCTCCTACCAGGTGGCGTTGCGAGAATCCGTCTCCACACCACGTGCTCTCACCACTGGTGTCCCCCAGGGCTCTGTTCTAGGCCCTCTCCTATTCTCGCTATACACCAAGTCACTTGGCTCTGTCATAACCTCACATGGTCTCTCCTATCATTGCTATGCAGACGACACACAATTAATCTTCTCCTTTCCCCCTTCTGATGACCAGGTGGCGAATCGCATCTCTGCATGTCTGGCAGACATATCAGTGTGGATGACGGATCACCACCTCAAGCTGAACCTCGGCAAGACGGAGCTGCTCTTCCTCCCGGGAAGGACTGCCCGTTCCATGATCTCGCCATCACGGTTGACAACTCCATTGTGTCCTCCTCCCAGAGCGCTAAGAACCTTGGTGTGATCCTGGACAACACCCTGTCGTTCTCAACTAACATCAAGGCGGTGGCCCGTTCCTGTAGGTTCATGCTCTACAACATCCGCAGAGTACGACCCTGCCTCACACAGGAAGCGGCGCAGGTCCTAATCCAGGCACTTGTCATCTCCCGTCTGGATTACTGCAACTCGCTGTTGGCTGGGCTCCCTGCCTGTGCCATTAAACCCCTACAACTCATCCAGAACGCCGCAGCCCGTCTGGTGTTCAACCTTCCCAAGTTCTCTCACGTCACCCCGCTCCCTCCACTGGCTTCCAGTTGAAGCTCGCATCCGCTACAAGACCATGGTGCTTGCCTACGGAGCTGTGAGGGGAACGGCACCTCAGTACCTCCAGGCTCTGATCAGGCCCTACACCCAAACAAGGGCACTGCGTTCATCCACCTCTGGCCTGCTCGCCTCCCTACCACTGAGGAAGTACAGTTCCCGCTCAGCCCAGTCAAAACTGTTCGCTGCTCTGGCCCCCCAATGGTGGAACAAACTCCCTCACGACGCCAGGACAGCGGAGTCAATCACCACCTTCCGGAGACACCTGAAACCCCACCTCTTTAAGGAATACCTAGGATAGGATAAAGTAATCCCTCTCACACGCCCCCCCCCCCCTTAAAAGATTTAGATGCACTACTGTTCCACTGGATGTCATAAGGTGAATGCACCAATTTGTAAGTCGCTAAATGACTTAAATGGAAATGGAAATGCCTCCACTCCCCCCCAATAGAAATAACACCATTCTCCATGCACTGTAATTTACAACTTGATAAGAGCTCGGTAAAATGAGTAATCTGTTTGGATAAGGGAATTGTAAATAAACTCAGCAAAAAAAGAGACGTCCTCCCACTGCCAACTGCGTTTATTTCCAGCAAAACTAACTAGTGTAAATATTTGTATGAACAAAAGATTAGAGGAGGAGGGGGGTCAAACTCAAAACGAACAGTCAGTATCTGGTGTGGCCACCAGCTGCATTAAGTATTGCAGTGCATCTCCTCCTCATGGACTGCACCAGATGTGCCAGTTCTTGCTGTGTGATGCTACCCCACTCTTCCACCAAGACACCAGCAAGTTCCTGGACATTCCTGGGGGGAATGGCCCTAGCCCTCACCCTCCGATCCAACAGGTCCCAGACGTGCTCAATGGGATTAAGATCCGGGCTCTTTGCTGCCAATGACAGAACACTGACATTCCTGTCTTGCACAGCGTTGAGATTGCCTGCAATGACAACAAGCTCAGTCCGATGATGCTGTGACACACCGCCCGAGACCATGAAAGACCCTCCACCTCCAAATTGATCCCACTCCAGAGTAGAGGCCTCGGTGTAACATTCTTTCGACCATAAACACGAATCAACCCTGGTGAGACAAAATCGCGACTCGTCAGTGAAGAGCACTTTTTGCCAGTCCTGTCTGGTCCAGCGATGGTGGGTTTGTGCCCATAGGCGATGTTGCCGGTGATGGCTGGTTAGGACCTGCCTTACAACAAGCCTACAAGCCCTCAGACTAGCCTCGATCAAGCCAGGCCTACAAGCCCTCAGTCCAGCCTCGATCAATTGCGGACAGTCTGAGCACTGATGGAGAGATTGTGCGTTCCTGGTGTAACTCAGGAGGTTGTGTTTGCCATATCGTACCTGTCCCGCAGGTGTGATGTTCTGATGTACCGATCCTGTGCAGGTGTTGTTACACGTGGTCTGCCAATGTGAGGACGATCCGCTGTCCATCCTGTCTCCCTGTAGCGCTGTCTTAGGCGTCTCACAGTACGGACATTGCAATTTATTGCCCTGGCCACATCCTCATGCCTCCTTGCAGCATGCCAAAGGCACGCTCACGCAGATGAGCAGGGACGCTGGGCATCTTTCTATTGGTGTTTTTCAGAGTCAGTAGAAAGGCCTCTTTTAGTGTCCTAAGTTTTCATAACTGTGACCTTAATTGCCTACCGTCTTTAAGCTGTTAGTGTCTTGATGACCGTTCCACAGGTGCATGTTCATTAATTGTTTAGGGTTCATTGAACAAGCATGGGAAACAGAGCTTAAACACTTTACAATGAAGATTTGTGATTTTTTTTTTTGATTATTACAAATTATCTTTGAAAGACAGGGTTTATATAGATATTTATACTTCAATCACTGGAGACAAATGTGAAATCAGTCACATGGCAGCAAACTGAAGCATATATACACTATATGACCAAAAGTATGGACACCTGCTCGTTGAACAGCTCATTCCCCAATCATGGGCATTCATATGGAGTTGGTCCATCCCGTTGCTGCTATAACCACTCTTCTGGGAAGGATTTCCACTAGATGTTGGAACACTGGGATCAAGTCCCTGCAGCATTCAGCCACATGAGCATTAGTGAGGTCTGGCACTGATGTTGGGTGATTAGGCCTGGCTCGCAGTCGGCGTTCCAATTCATTCAAAGGTGTTCGATGGGGTTGAGGTCATGGCTCTGTGCAGGCCAGTCAAGTTCTTCCACACCGATCTCAACAAACCATTTCTGTATGGACCTCGCTTTGTGCACGGGGGCATTGTCATGCTGAAACATGAAAGGGCTTTCCCCAAACTGTTGCCACAAAGCTGGAAGCACAGAATCATCTAGAATGTCATTATGCTGTAGCGTTAAGATTTCCCTTCACTGGAACTAAGGGGCCTAGCCCGAATCATGAAAAACAGCCCCAGACCATTATTCCTCCTCCACCAAACTTTACAGTTGGCACTATGCATTTGGGCAGGTAGCGTTCTCCTGGCATCTGCCAAACCCAGTTTTGTCCGTCGGACTGTCAGATGGTGACGCGTGATTCATCTCTCCAGAGTCCAATGGCAGTGAGCGTTACACCATTCCAGCCGACGCTTGGAATTGCACATGGCGATTTTAGGCTTCTGTGCGCCTGCTCGGCCATGGAAACCCATTTCATGAAGCTCCCGACGAACAGTTCTTGTGCTGACGTTGCTTCCAGAGACAGTTTGGAACTCGGCAGTGAGTGTTGAAACCGAGGACAGACGATTAGATTGCATTATCACCACCGACTGGAGTGTGGACCTCAGTTCAGCTTTTAATCACCCACATGGGTATATGCTCCTAAAAAGCAATGAAGAGAAGGGAGAAGCGGGACTTGCAGTGCATCAAAAACAGAACCAGGTTTTTCCAGAAGAACTAGAAACGAACTGTTTCCCCTTTTATCTGTGGATTCATTGTCAGAGTAGAGAACACAAAATTGTGTGTGTGACTCAAAAAAGGTCAAAAATACAGGAAAAAAATAACCTTGTGCATTTCAGGTAAAATAACAATCCAATGGGCCTCCTGAGTGCCGCAGCAGTGCTAGAGGCGTTACTACAGACCTGGGTTCATTCCCGGGTTTTGCCACAGTAGCGGCCGGGAGTCACATAGGACGGCGCACAATTGGACCAGCGTCGTCCGGTTAGGGGGGGTCTTTACTTGGGTCATCACGCCCGAGCCATACCGCTTCCTTGTGGTGTGCCGGGGGCCTGCAGGTTGACCCCGGTCACCAGTTGAACGGTATTCCCTCCGACACATTGGTGAGGCTAGCTTCCGGGTTAAGCTGGTGGCTGTTAAGGAGCGCGGTTAGGCTGGTCATGTTTCGGTGGACGCATGACTCCACCTTCGCCTCTCCCAAGTCCTTTAGGGAGTTGCAGCGATGAGACAAGATGGATATTGGGGGGGAGGTCCAACGTTTATATCCCATGACAACTTAGCTAGCAACAGCAAGCTGGTTGGTTCAGAGTTCGTTTTGATATTTCAACCTGCGTGTCCAGATCGCGTCTGGTGTGGATGGACAAAAATCAATATGTACGCTCATGCCCAGTGTAGTCAGCATGTTAGGCTTCTATGGTGAGCGAGTGGTGCGCCTTTTAATTTTCAATAAGTATTTTTTACCCATTTATTTGCCCCTGCCTGCAAATCCTCCTCCTAAAAAGGTAGGCTATATCCTATATGCAAAACGAAGCAAGTGTCGCTGTAATCATTCTTGCTGCTTCAAGTTCAATAGCTATACCTGCAAGATCAGGTGTGCGTGCGTGTGGTCTCAATTTAATAGAGTAGGCTATAGCTTATGCATGGGCGGAGAAGAACAGGGCAGTTATCTTTCCAAGGAAATATACTTCCCAAATATATGATTAGCCTATAAATTACGACATTGCCTAGAAACAAATATTGATCACCCATATGTCGCCCTCTGAAAATCTTCCCACTCCTAAAATGGTAGACTATAAAATAGCTCAAGAGAAACTCTGATCTCTTCAAACTACATCTAGCATATTTTTTATTTAACTAGGCAAGTCATTTAAGAACAAGTTCTTATTTACAATGACGGCCTAAATTGGCTGGTATAGCCCAGTAATAATAGTAATATAGAAAGGGCCACGTGAGAATCTATGGTAATTCAACCAGTGGCGTGTATTCACAGATTCCAAGGGAAACCAGGATTCCCCAAATATTTGACGACTAAAAACATTAAAATTATAAAATATTCTCATCTCTCCCTGTGTGTTCATAATTTCCGTCAATTCACAAGCGGCTGAATCTCACCGGAAGAATCATACAAGCGAGGGAAACCGCTCCACTCGGTCTCAGTATTTGTATCCATGTATCTCATGCTGTCTGGACCGAAAGATTATAACATGTTGCCGCCGTAGCATTTGAATGATTGATAACAGCAAGCATTAGGCCTCCCTTGATAAAACATTTGTATATAATAATTAGCCAATCAGCGTTGAGCTGAGTTCAACTGTGGGTTGTCCTCGTGCAGTAAAACGCCAAGGATGACCAGTTTGGATTTGGCTTCACACGAATCAAATCACTTCCTATGCAAAACTGTGTTTCTTGTCTGCTTGTGTTGATATCCTGCAGTAGCTAGCTTTCTAAATCATCATTTCCTAAACCATGGATGGCCATGGTGATTTGGACTTAATTCTCTGTACAGGCCAATGACAATTCTGATCTAACCATAAATGTATATGATGTGCCACTGGCCTGAGGCTGAAAGTTAAATATGTAGTCTAATAGGCTCACGTTAGCTAGCTAGCCAATTTAGCTGGTTCATTGTTTCCCATGTAAGGAAGTTAAGCTACCTAAGTGTAACGGATGTGAAATAGCTAGCTAGTTAGCGGTGGTGTGCGCTAAATAGCGTTTCAATCGGTGACGTCACTTGCTCTGAGACCTTGAAGTAGTGGTTCCCCTTGCTCTGCAAGTGCCGCGGCTTTTGTGGAACGATGGGTAACGATTATTCGTGGGTGACTGTTGTTAATGTGTGCAGAGGGTCCCTGGTTCGCGCCCGGGTATGGGCGAGGGCACGGTCTAAAGTTACACTAGCTAAAATGCTTACTAGCCTATAACAAAAACATGACAGAGCCATAGACCGTCTTGCCAAGATGAAAGAGGATGACATTGTCATTCAACTAGTCTACAAGTAGGGTTTTAATTGCGCACGCACACACAGAAATCAGTACCATGGACAGACAAATGATACTTATCAACATTGTTGATTTGACGTTGTATAAATGTTTGTTGAAATGTTCCTGAAATAGCAGAGGCAGTGCTCCTGTTGTTTTTGTGCTGACTTGCAGTAACTCGTTCTAAATCAGTAGTTTAGTAAACTGTTGAAAATATTAACTTGCTTGACCATGTTGCAGGTAAGTTTGTTTCATGCAATATTTGCTTTGTGGACTTCACAGATGTTGCTGTTTGGTTTTGTGATGAACTAAATGTGGTTTATTCCACCACTGTGTGACTTGTCTTTTTGTCATCACGACCTTATTGTATATCATGGTGGTGTGTGAATGAATGGGTTATAGAGAAAACACAATTACTACAAAATAGGTTGTAATATAGCTTTAACTAGCTTGGCTTTGCTTCCTCCGTGATTTTACCCACACGCCACGACTGAACAAACCTACTGCTTATAAGGCGCAAAATTGATGGGACCATGGCTGGCAAGTGAGCTGAGCCACATATGCCTAAAATAACATTGCAGGCCTGCAGTTTGGTTTGGGACCAGTTCTTGCAGTTGGGAGTGGGAGTCAGACAGAAAGCCAGCAGGTAAAGGCGGGATGAAGAAATCATTCCTGCGCAGACCTCTACAACACCCAATGTGACCAAGGAAAAGATGGTCAACATGTCTAAACATGACAGTCAGTCTCAAGACAGGCAGGATATGATCTTTCGGTATTCTACTCCAACCGAATAAAACAAAGTAATAACAACACATCACGTATGCCACCGTTCTGTGAGGTGGAAGTTTGATCAAACGGCCACAACCAAGATGTTGCCACTCACTCTAATCCCGCCTTCCCAGCCTACTAAGGGCACCTGTCTCGGCCTGGCGATGTAACATTCTGGGCGACGACCTGGATGCAACGTTGCTGCTTAGTGGAGTGAAAGGGTGCAGAAGTCATAAGACAAGCCAAATAGCACCATATGTTGACATTAACGTTACAAAATATAACATCCACTGTGACCTTATATTAGTGAGAAAGAAAATGACCTCCGTAAAGGCCGATCATGTGTTTATACAGTATTAGCTACACATTATTGATCATGTTCCTACCAAGTTGTGAAATGTCTTTCTGTATTATATACATATTTTTCTTTACAGATCTGCTAATTTCTCTTCGCTCTCTCTCACATTCCTCCATGATCTGGGAATACAGGGATCGGCACTGCTTCTACTCAGAGGGCAGACTGGTGAGCAGGAAGCCCCAGTGAACTTTGACCTCAGTGTGGAGGTAGAGACAGATCTGGTACGCATGCATTGCACTCACATTCTGCCATGCTATACAGATGTTCTGTAACACTCAGAATTGGTGTAGCTCTGTTGATGCACCCTAGTCTGTCATACAGGTCTGCCCATGAGGTGATATGGAGGGAGGAGTGGGAATGTGGTTGAATACTCACAATATCAACAGAGCATTATCTTTTCTATATGACATATTTTTGTACCCAGAACCTGGAAAATGGCTATACTACACTGAACAAAAATATAAACTAAACATGTGCTGGTGACAGCCACTAAAATTAGCAGTTTTGTCACCAAACAAAATGCCACAGATGTCTCAAGTTGAGGGAGCGTGAAATTGGCATGCCAACTGCAGGAATGTCCAACAGAGCGTTTGCCTGAGTGAGTAATGTTAATTTCTCTACCAAAAGCCAACTCCGTGATTTTAGGGAATTTGGTAGTATATTCAACCGGCCTCACAACTGCAGACCACCTGTAACCACACCAGCCCAGGACCTCCACATCCAGCTTACTTACCTGCGGGATCGTCTGAGACCAGTCACCAGATAGCTGATAAACTGTGGGTTTGCACAAGTGAAGAATTTACACACAAACTTTCAGAAACCTCATCTGCATGCTCAGAAGTGTGTTCTCCACAGATTAATCCCGGTTTCAACCATACCGGGCAATGGCAGACCGTGTGGGCCAGTAGTTTGCCAATGTCAAAGTTATGAACAGAGTGCCCCATGGTGGCTGTGGGGTAATTGCATGGACAGGCATAAGCTAAGGACACGATTGCATTTTATTGATGGCAATTTGAACGCAGAGATACTGTGACAAGAGCCTGGCCCATTGTTGTGCCATTCATCTGCCGCCATAACGCACGGCCCCAGGTCGCAAGGATCTGTACATGTGAAAATCCATAGCTTAGTGCCTAATGAAGTTTTCAGTTTACATTCTTATATGAACTATAACAGAGTAAAATCTTAGAAAAATATTGTTGCATGTTGCAGTTATATTTTTGTTCAGTGTACTTTTGAACTTAGTATTCAATGTTGACATGGGCAGGATACAGATAATCACACCCAGTGTGTGAGTGAGGGGAATACATGTGTAATCATCCCATTAGTATCCAGACTTGGATACTATGTTTGGGGTTTTAGGCTGGGTTTCAATATAGCACTTTGTGACATCTGCGGATATAAAAAAAAAGGCTTTATAAATAAGTGTGATTGATTGAAGTGTGAGTAGATCTCAATTGCATACTCCTGGTCTCAAAACACTATTGGATGAGAAAGCCAGAGGTACCACCCCTCTGACCTTCCTCTCATGGGTTTTGAGGAGAGGAGTACACAATTAAGATTTTCCTGTGTGTATAATACAGGTTTTCAGCAACCATCATGCCCTGCATACAGGCAGGTATCAACTCGCATCAAGGGCCCTACTTTACACATGCATGGTGAACAAGAACTCCCTCAATGGGAGAGATGAGGCAAGAGGGTGTGGGTGAGTTTACTGCACAGAGTGGACACAACAGCCTAACTGGAGTTACACCATAGACCTAGATACAGGATCTTTGCCTCATGTCAGTTCCGAGCAAGTAAACTCACCCACACCATCATTTCTCCCGTTGAGGGAGTTATTGTTTGTAACAGGTTTAGCTGATTGAGGGGATTGTGGGAGGAGAGCGAGCATAAAAGGTGGTTTTGGATAGTTTCAATTTGGTTTCCTAGGCCCACTGAATCACCCATGAGGATACACACACCCAGGTGCACGAGACAGGAAGTCTGGACTCCCAAACTGCAATCCTGCTATGGACAATTCTGCTTGAAAATAACCCTCCAGTTTTATGGAAAGTCAGCTCCAGTAACAGCAGATGGATGTAGCCCAACATTTGAGCTGAAGTACATCTGTTTCTTTGTTAAATTAATTCATACGAATGTGGCCTAGTTGATCTTTGCCTGTTGGGCCTCAAAAGACACAATCTGAAAGACTTCCTGCTGTTCAAATGGTTTCAAAGATGTGATATACAGTGACTTCAGAAAGTATTGAGACACCTTGACTTCACATTTTGTTACAGTCTTATTCTAAAATGGATTAAAAACAAGTTCAGATATTCACTAATTTAAAATATACTTATGCAAATGTTTGGAGTTTTCAAACCCTTTACTCAGTACTTTGTTGAAGCACCTTTGGCAGCGACTATAGAATTGTGTGACGCTACAAGCTTGGCACATCTGTATTTGGGGAGATTCTTCCATTCTTCTCTGCTGATCCTCTCATGCTCGGTCAGGTTGGATTGGGAGTGTTACTGTTCAGCTATTTTTAGGTCTCTCCAGAGATGTCCAATCAGGTTCAAGTCCCAGGTCTGGCTGGGCCACTCAAGGACATTGAGACTTGTTGCCACTGCTGCGTTGTCTTGGCTGTATACTTAGGGCCGTTGTCTCGTTGGAAAGTGAACCTTCACACTCGGGTGAGGTCCAGAGTGCTCTGGAACAGGTTTTCATCAAGAATCTCTGTACTTGGCTCTGTTTATCGATCCATTAATCCTGACTAGTCTCCCAGTGCCTGCCGATTAAAAACACACCCACAGTACGATGCTGTCACCACCATGCTTCATCATAGGGATGGTGCCAGGTTTTCTCCAGACGTGACGCTTAACATTCAGGCCAAATAGTTCAATCCTGGTTTCATCAGACGAGAGAATGTTGTCTCTCATGGTCTGAGTCCTTTAGGTGCTTTTTGGCAAACTCAAAGTGGGCTATCATGTGCCTTTTACTGAGGAGTGGCTTCCATATGGCCACTAACATAAAGGTCTGATTGGTGGAGTGTTGCAGAGATGGTTGTCCTTCTGGAAGGTTCTCCCATCTCCAAAGAGGAACTCTGGAGCTCTGTCAGAGTGACCGTCGGGTTCCTGGTCACTTCCCTGGCCAAGGCCCTTCTCCCCAGATGCTCAGTTTGTCCGCCCGGCCAGCTCTAGGAAGAGTCTTGGTGGTTTCAATCTTGTTCCATTTAAGAATGGAGGCCACTGTGTTCTTGGGATCTTCAATGGTGCAGACATTTGTTGGTACCCTTCCCCAGATCTGTGCCAACACAATCCTGTCTCAGAGCTCTATGGACAATTCCTTCAACCTTATAGCTTGGTTTTTGCGCTGAAATGCACCGTCCACTGTGGCACCTTATATAGACAGGTGTGTGCCTTTCAAAGTCATGTTCAATCAATTGAATTTACCACAGGTGACCTCCAATCAAGTTGTAGAAACATCAAGGATAATCAATTAGCTCAATTGCAAAGCTTATAGCAAAAGGTCTAAATACATAGAGTTGAAGTCGGAAGTTTACATTCACTTAGGTTGGAGTCATTAAAACTCGTTTTTCAACCACTCCACAAATTTCTTGTTAACAAAGTATAGTTTTGGCAAGTCGGTTAGGACATCCACTTTGTTGGCAAAATTGCTTTTGTCATGCACAGTTATTTACAGACAGATTATTTCACTGTATCACAATTCCAGTGGGTCAGAAGTTTACATGCACTAAGTTGACTGTGCCTTTCAACAGCTTGGAAAACTCCAGAAAATGATGTCATGGCTTTAGAAGCTTCCGATAGACTAATTGACATCATTTGAGTCAATTGGAGGAGTACCTGTGGATGTATTTCAAGAGTACAAAAGTATCTAAAACAAGTCCTATATCGACATAACCTGAAAGGCCGCTCAGCAAGGAAGAAGTCACCGTTTCAAAACCGCCATAAAAAAAGCCAGATTATGGTTTGCAACTGCACATGGGGACAAAGATCGTACTTTTTGAAGAAATGTCCTCTGGTCTGATAAAACAAAAATAGAACTGTTTGGCCATAATGACCATTGTTATGTTTGGAGGAAAAAGGGGGAGTCTTGCAAGCCGAAGAACACCATCCCAGCCATGAAGCACGGGGTGGCAGCATCATGTTGTGGGGGTGCTTTGTTGCACTTCACAAAATAGATGGCATCATGAGGAAAGAAAATGATGTGTATATATTGAAGCAACATCTCAAGACATCAGTCAGGAAGTTAAAGCTTGGTCGCAAATGGGTCTTCCAAATGGACAATGACCCCAAGCATATTTCCAAAGTTGTGGCAAAATGGCTTAAGGACAACAAAGTCAATGTATTGGAGTGGCCATCTCAACCCTGACTTCAATCCTATAGA
Organism: Oncorhynchus nerka; assembly: GCF_034236695.1. Lineage (NCBI taxonomy): Eukaryota > Metazoa > Chordata > Actinopteri > Salmoniformes > Salmonidae > Oncorhynchus > Oncorhynchus nerka. The sequence goes on along the minus strand of NC_088408.1, from coordinate 51,902,597 downwards.
TTTTTTTTGGGCAGAACTGAAAAAGCGTGTGCGAGCAGTTACACAAGCTCTGTCAAGAGGAATGGGCCAAAATTCACCCAACTTATTGTCGGAAGCTTGTGGAAGGTCACCCGAAACATTTGAACCAAGTGAAACAACTTAAAGGCAATGCTATCAAATTCTAATTGAGTGTATGTAAACTTCTGACCCACTAGGAATGTGATGAAAGAAATAAAAGCTTAAATAAATCACTACTATTATTCTAACATTTCTCATTCTTAAAATAAAGTGGTGATCCTAACTGACCTAAGACAGGGAATTTTTACTAAGATTAAAAAGTCAGGAATTGTGAAAAACTGAGTTTAAATGTATTTGGCTTAGGTATATGTAAACTTCCGACTTCAAGTGTGTGTGTGTATATATATATATATATATACACTGCTCAAAAGAATTAAGGGAACACTTCAACAACACAATGTAACTCCAAGTCAATCACACTTCTGTGAAATCAAACTGTCCACTTAGGAAGCAACACTGACAATAAATTTCACATAATGTTGTGCAAATGGAATAAACAGATGGAAATTATAGGCAATTAGCAAGACACCCCCAATAAAGGAGTGGTTCTGCAGGTGGGACCACTTCTCAGTTCCTATGCTTCCTGGCTGATGTTTTGGTCACTTTTGAATGCTGGCGGTGCTTTCACTCTAGTGGTAGCATGAGACGGAGTCTACAACCCACACAAGTGGCTCAGGTAGTGCAGCTCATCAATGCAAGCTGTGGCAAGAAGGTTTGCTGTGTCTGTCAGCGTAGTGTCCAGAGCATGGAGGCACTACCAGGACAGGCCAGTACATCAGGAGACGTGGAGGAGGCCGTAGGAGGGCAACAACCCAGCAGCAGGACCGCTACCTCCGCCTTTGTGCAAGGAGGAGCACTGCCAGAGCCCTGCAAAATGACCTCCAGCAGGCCACAAATGTGCATGTGTCTGCTCAAACGGTCAGAAACAGACTCCATGAGGGTGGTATGAGGGCCCGACATCCACAGGTGGGGGTTGTGCTTACAGCCCAACACCATGCAGGACGTTTGGTATTTGCCAGAGAACACCAAGATTGGCAAATTTGCCACTGATGCCCTTCACAGATGAAAGCAGGTTCACACTGAGCACGTGACAGTCTGGAGACGCCGTGGAGAACGTTCTGCTGCCTGCAACATCCTCCAGCATGACCGGTTTGGCGATGGGTCAGTCATGGTGTGGGGTGGAATTTCTTTGGGGGGGCCGCACAGCCCTCCATGTGCTCGTCAGAGGTAGCCTGACTGCCATTAGGTACCGAGATGAGATCCTCAGACCCCCTGTGAGACCATATGCTGGTGCGTTTGGCCCTGGGTTCCTCCAAATGCAAGACAATACTAGACCTCATGTGACTGGAGTGTGTCAGCAGTTCCTGCAAGAGGAAGGCATTGATGCTATGGACTGGCCCGCCCATTCCCCAGACCTGAATCCAATTGAGCACATCTGGGACATCATGTCTCGCTCCATCCACCAACGCCACGTTGCACCACAGACTGTCCAGGAGTTGGCGGATGCTTTAGTACAGGTCTGGGAGGAGATCCCTCTGGAGAACATCCGCCACCTCATCAGGAGCATGCCCAGGCGTTGTAGGGAGGTCACACACACTACTGAGCTTCATTTTGACTTGTTTTAAGGACATTACATCAAAGTTGGATCAGCCTATAGTGTGGTTTTCCACTTTAATTTTGAGTGTGACTCCAAATCCAGACCTCCATGGGGTGATAAATTTGATTTCCATTGCTAATGTGTGATTTTATTGTCAGCATATTCAACTGTGTAAAGAAAAAAGTATTTAATAAGAATATTTCATTCATTCAGATCTAGGATGTGTTATTTTAGTGTTCCCTTTATTTTTTTGAGCAGTATATATATATATATATATATATATATATATATATTTTCAATTAAACAATTGATTATTGAACTGCTTCAAGCTTAGTACAACTGCCTTAACCTATCAATACTCATATATACACATTAGTCTTTGTAAACAATATAGGTCCAAAATCAGTATAACATTCATGTCATTCTCGTGGACCATGAGTCGATGTATCCACAGCTCTATTGGCGTGTTTGCATTTCCCCTGCTGTTGGGCTGCAATACAAAATCAGCACTGTGGTTTTAAGTGTAGGTATTGCAGCGTTCTCAAGAATCTAAGAATACAGTCCATAATAGAGAAGAGGAGAAGCAGCTGGTGGCTGATATACATATGGTAATATTACTGGTGTGAATCAGAGGAGTCTGGTGGGAGGAGCTATAAGGAGGACGGGCTCTGTGTAAAGGCTGGAGTGCAATACATGGAACTGTGTCAAACATGTGGTTTCCATATGGTTGATACGGTTACATTTATTCCATTCCAGCCATTACAATGAGCCCGTCCTCCTATCGCTCGTCCCATCAGCCTCTGTTGGGAATAGGCTATTCAAATTCTCTCTCTCGTGGTAAGTATATACAGGTCCATATCTTATCGCCACAATGCACCACTTGATATTTCTAAAATACAAAAATTGCTACTGCCCACACTGTTCTCCCAAACACGGTACTTTCCCTAAATTCTTATTTAACCAAGAGTAGACAATATTATGTTGACAGGGAGTTATGAAAAGCTATGTAGCAATGAGTCACGCAAGATACTCAGAATCACAGTAGCTTCAGCTGTCATTTACCAGACTGTTCCCGAAAAGTAATAGCCATGTAAGTAACTACTGATCTAATGCGTAAAGGGGTTACTCATATGCAGAGAACAGGTGCGTTGGCAGTCCTGTCACAGGTTAACTTCTTATGGCTGCAGGGGCAGTATTGAGTAGCTTGGATGAAAGGTGCCCAGAGTAAATGGCCTGCTCCTCAGTCCCAGTTGCAAATATATGCATATTATTATTAGTATTGGATAGAAAACACTGAAGTTTCTAAAACTGTTTGAAGGATGTATGTCAGTATAACAGAACTCATATGGCAGGCAAAAAACCTGAGAAGAAATCCAAACAGGAAGTGGGAAATCTGAGGTTGGTCAATTTTCAACCCAGCCCCTATTGAATACAGTGGGATATTGGTTTTGTTGCACTTCCTAAGGCTTCCACTAGATGTCAACCATCTTTAGAAACTTGTTTGAGGATTCTACTGTGAAGTGGGGGCTCATAAGGGCTGTTTGAGCCAGGTGTCTGGCAGATTGCCACAGGCTCTGAGGCGCAGTCACGAGAGAGTTAGCTGTCGTTCCATTGCTATTCTACAGACATAGGTTGGAATATTATTGAAGTTGTATGTTAAAAACATTCTAAAGATTGATTCCATACATCATTTGACATGTTTCTATGGAACAGTAACGGAACTTTTTGACATCTCGTCTGCAACTAGGGAACGCACTTCATGACTTTGGATTTGTTTACCAAACGTGCTATCAAAAGTAGCTCTTTGGACATAAATTATGGACATTATCAAACACTTAATGTGGAACTGGAATTCCTGGGAATGCATTCTGATGAAGATCAAAGGTAAGTGAATATTTAGAATGCTATTAATGACTAATGTTGACTACCCAATATGGCGGATATCTTTTTGGCTGTACTCAGATTATTGCATGGTTTGCTTTTTCCGTAAAGCTTTTTTGAAATCTGACAGCGATTGCATTAAGGAGAAGTGTATCTATATTTCCATTTCTAACAATTGCATTTTCATCGACATTTATAATGAGTATTTCTGTAAAATGACGTGGCTCTAGTGAACATACCGCGCCAATGTATACTGAGTTTTTTTTTTTTACATGCACTCTATCGAACAAAACATACATGTATTGTGTAACATGAAGTCCTATGAGTGTCAACTGATGAAGATCAAAGGTTAGTGATTAATTTTATCTCTGTGCTTTTTGTGACTCCTCTCTTTGGCTGGAAAAATGGCTGTGTTTTTCTGTGGCTTGGCTCTGACCCATCATAACCGTGGTGCTTTCGCTATAAAGCCAATTTGAAAATCGGACACTTTGGTGGGATTAACAACAAGATTACCTTTAAAATGGTATAAGATGCATGTATGTTTGAGACATTTTAATTATGAGATTTCTGTTTTGAATTTGGCGCTCTGCACTTTCACTGGCTCTTGTCATATCACTCCCTTTAACGGGATTGCAGCCCTAAGAAGTTTTAAGATCTGGGGAACGGTACCAAAAAAAAGTCTGCAGCATTGAAGGTCACCAAGAACAAAGTGGCCTCCAACATTCTTAAATGGAAGTTTGAAACAACCAAGACGCATTAAATAGCAATCGGGGGAGAAGGGCTTTCATCAGGGAGGTGATCAAGAAACCGATGGTCACTGACAGAGGTCCAGAGTTCCTCTGTGGAGATGGGAGAACATTCCAGAAGGACAACCATCTGTTCAGTACTCCACCAATCAGGCCTTTATGTTAGAGTGGCCAGATGGAAGCAACGCAGTAAAAGGCACATGACAGCCTGCTTGGAGTTTGCCAAAAAGCACCTAAAGGACTCTGACCATGAGAAACGAAATTATGTGGTCTGATGAAACCAAGATTGAACTCTTTGGCCTGAATGCCAAGCACCACATCTGGAGGAAACCTGGCACCATCCCTTCGGTGAAGCATGGTGGTGGCAGCATCATGCCATGGGGATGTTTTCCAGCGGCAGGGACGAGTCAGGATTGAGGGAAATATGAAATGGAGCAAAGTACTGATGAAAACCTGCTACAGAGCACTCAGACTGGGGCAAAAGTTCACCTTCCAACAGGACAACAACCCTAAGTACACAGCCAAGACAACACATGAGTGGCTTCGGGACAAGTCTCTGAATGTCCTCGAGTGGCCCAGCCAGAGCCCAGACTTGAACCTGATCGAACATCTCTGGAGAGACCGAAATATAGCTGAGCAGCGATGCTCCCCATCCAACCTGACAGAGCTTGAGAGGATCTGCAGAGAATGGGAGAAACTCTCCAAACACATGTGCGTCAAGCTTGTAGCATCAAACCCTGGCTGTAATCGCTGCCAAAGATGCTTCAACAAAGTACTGAGTAAAGGGCCTGAATACTTAAATGTGATATTTACATTTATTTTTAATACATTTGCTAGAATTTCTCAAATCCGGTTTCTGCTGTCAGTAATGGGTATCGTGTAATTTGATGGGGGGGCGACGACGACGACAATTCAATCCATTTTAGAATAAGGCTGTAACGTAACAAAATGTGGAAACGGGGGTCTGAATACTTTCTGAATGCACTGTACGTTGCAAAAACAAGTCAGTGTTCGATGCATTATTTATCAGCAGGCCTTGTTGATCCTCATGTTCAGCACTTTGTAATTTATAAGCATTTTCCTCTTGGAACACTGCTCAGAGGGCAATGTGGCTCCCAATCAGCCAGTTGAAAGTAGGAACCCCTGGCACTTTTTTGTGTGAATAAACTTAGAAATAGTGTTGCCGGCAAAACAGGACTGTATGTATCAAGTGATTACACTCACTGTACTATACAGACTTGCCTACTATATGAGAATGTGATGACACTTGAAGCAACTGTGTATGGTCTTAAACCAAAAGGAGTCTATAACATAAATCTTACATTTACAGGTAGGTATACATAACGTATACAAAGGGGATGACCTGTTCAGCATGAACTTCCTAGTTCCTACAGACAGTAGCTATTGGTCTTGCAGTTGAGGTACAAGTTATTCTGAAAGGGGATCAGGTGATATTGAAAGGGTTGTTGAAATCAATACTTTGATTCCACCACACCAGTCTGAACCAATGATAACGACGGTTTGTGTCCACAGTAACCCCTGCATTCATAACCATTCCCAGTTTCAACCACGACTTTGATCCAAAGAAAAGCATTCCAGGCTTGATGTGTAGCATCTTACCTGTATAGCCTGCAACCCAGCCCCACTGTGACACCATTGCCAACATCCATTTGAACATTATTCCTTCAATGAGCCAGAAAGTACGGCTGTCCATTACTCTGAGGGGTTGAAGAAGAATGCAGTAGAGGCAATAGGAAGGGATTGCTACACAGTTATTAATGAAGACAAAGATGAAACGAAGGAAGGAGTTCAGGAGTACCCAGCCCAGGTTGCGGGCACCTTCTAGAAGTTGTGCCATACTGATGCACACTACCTGTGAAAACAGGGAGAAAACCAGTTAGCTAGCAATTATTTATGAGTGGTACAAACTTGAAAAATATGACTAACCAGAAAACATGGCTAACGTTAGCTAAGAAAAGCATGCCGATATGTAACTAGCTAACGTTAGTTGGCTAGCTACAAATATTGTTCGGCCGTTCTAAATGGGATGCATGACAACCTAACAAACGTTAGCTAACTAACTACCTGAAAATGGAGGCAGCCTTTCTAGAGACTAACGTTGGGCTCGGTTATCCATGTTATAGTTTCAATGTGCTTTATAGTTACAATAGATGCTGCCAGCTAGCTAATATCATTGAGCAGGACTCCGGGTTTAAATCATGTCTCCACATCTTGCAAGTCCAGTACAACGTGGAGGTCATGGAATGAACAGACCCACAACAGTTCAGTTGACTTTGTCCAGTAGTAGATCCCATACCAACTGACTTAGCTGGCTAGATATTCAGCGAATTCTTAGAAATATAAAGCTATTGGCTGTGTTATCTTCAACCAGGGCATTGTCAACTACTAGTTAATGTTAAGCCAATCAAATGATGCTCTGACTGAAACAGACGTACAACGTCTAGCTACCGGCTGTTAACATTAGTTGCTGAGCTGGCTAACGTTAGCCCAGTAGCTTACTTTAGCGGTATAACGGATGTTGAAGTGCTGGACAGACGCTGTTCTTAGCTGGCTGGCTAACTAATAAGCCACCACCAACATAATTTCCATCTTCAATATCGACACAGTCAAGTTTGAGGGGACATGCTAGCTGCCATTCCCATTGATTTTGTAAGGTGTTTGTACAAAGTCCGCTTTTTAAAATTCTGCACCAATGTCTTATTAGCTGGCTAACTAGCCTTGTGTGGTTAGCTAATCCTGGCTATCTAGCCAATTTAGCTACTAGTTAAACACAATGGCGATAAACTCTAAATCACTATCAGACGTTGCAGCAAATGGCTAGTTAACATCAATGTTATCACTTGATCTTCTTACTGTAACTCACCCAATCTTAGTAATCTTAGCTACTGTCCCCCCGTCCAAATGTCGCTGCCGGACGATAAAACAGAACGCTGGCTTAGCATGGATGAATACCAAGTCACATGTATTTAGTTAACATGTTAGATCCTTAAACATTGAGGTATCAAAATGGTATATCTCCCATTCACACAACGTTACTAAACGTCCACACTCCCGTCACGGCTAGCTAGCCGCTAATACTATCCATGTAGCTAGTTAGCCACTCATTTAGCGTCGCTGGGTGCATCTCAATCAATGGCACTCGAATAATTCCATCGATGCAACATCGGTTAGCTAGTACTTTGGCTAGCTAGATATTTCTATCAACATCTCTTGCGTCTACTTTAATCCAATTGCAACAATCCCTTGCTGGAAGAGCCATATAACACGCCGTTGTTTTAGTGCAAATGCTGCAGCGTTTCAGTTTGCACATCGGGTGATATTTAACATTCTGCTCCGCTAGTTTCACCGACCCGTTCGATTATCGCTAGCTACTTATGGAGCGGCCACCAGAGGAGAATATCATTTATGACGACGACGCTGAGAAAACGTGGATCTGCGCAAGCTCTGCCTAACAAACAGCATCAAACGCTTTAGAGACAAAGATGATTAACCATTCGCCTGGTTGCCGTCTCTGTTCAGCTATTACATTCCACTCCTTGCCTCTCCTGTCATTTGCAAATGCACCCCACCGGCAAATGACAGGAAATCTTTAATGATAGAACGTTGATATTTTATTGAAATCATAGGATTTTATCCTGATTCGATAACCCTCACAGCTATCATCCAATCAAAATGTGTATGCAAATTAGACTGATTGATACATTTGATTGGAAACATTTTAACATTGGGTCATGGAGAGCCTGTTAAATGACATTATTCTGACTCCGTATCTATGAATTGGGCATTCTGACGTAATACATTTAATCGTAAACGAAAACAGATCCGTCCTCCGCGCGCCCATTGCGTTCAAACTTTCCCGCCAGTTCATTGTGAAAGCTGTAGAATATTTAATTGAACTAGGCAAAGCCAGTTAAATTGTATTTTTAGTTGTCACTCTGAAATTTCCCCTGATGTTGGTACGGGGATCGCAGCCATAACATATTCTTATTTACAATGACTGCCTACAGGAGTCAATTAAACATCACCGGTGCATAGGCCTATTCGGCCCATCACTGAAACTATTGTGGAATAAAAATTAACTGTACCTAACAACTCAACATATAATTGTGTTAAGGACAGAGAAAATATCACAAGGTAGAGTGCTACATACACAGTGCACTAAGTGGGTAACAGCAAATAAATTGATCAAAAGACTGTAGTCCATACTTGTAAGATTGTAGAAATAATGCAAAGTACTCTTCCATTATATCATTACCATTTGATTTTGTTTTGCAATGTAGACTTCACTATATTGTCACTGGTCGCCCCCTGCTGGTCTTATTTGGAACCACACCGAGTAAGGGGGTAGCAAGTGGACATGGACCACTAGATTCACTGACAGTCAGGGGAACCCTATGGAGGTGCAGCCCTCCACCTAGAGAATTGAATGACTAAATGTTGCATAGTTGCATTCTTGTGCACTAACCTGCAGTAAGTAGATTTTACTGACCATTTATATTTCCAATATACAAGGCCTTTATCGAAAGCTAATAAAGGTACAGAGATATAATATAAATGGGAATTTGTCCTAGTGTCCCTAAACAGCATGACAACAATCGAGCCACAATCACACAAAGACTCACATTGCAGAGCTTCAATGAAATGTGGCCTTTAATAATTGACAGAATATTCGTAAACAGTCACTGGGAATTCTACAAGACAAGAAACCTCCTGAGGGGAGGTTCCTTCCTTTGTGACCACTAACCTAAGAAAAAATGGATAGGTGAACGCAATGATGGGTAGGTGAAAGCTCACCAAGCCATTGCTCATGCCTCGATTGCTCCAGTCCAGTCTTTTCAGATGAGCGTTGACGAAGGAAAGGAAACATACAAACAAGTTATGGGACAACACAATGGGTTAGAGGTATCACTGGAAGCGGGCGTATACACTACTCCTCTGGGGGGCCGGGGCCGTCTCGGGCCTAGCCTGCTGTGCCTGTTGCTGCTGTTGCTGGTTGTGGCGGAGCTGCTGGGCGTAAGGGTCTTCCAGGGACTTGACCGACACAGTGGTCTTGGGCCCGGTCTTCCACTCGATGCCGCTCTCGTCCACAACTGAGGCCTCCACGTTGACCATGTGGCTGCCCAGGATGGAGAAGTTAAGCAGGAACTGGGTGCTGAAGTAGTCATTGTGCGGCTCCACCCGCTGCTCAATCTCGTTGGTGTTGCTGTCCAGTGGAATCTGATGGGAAATTAAATATGCTGGTGGTTACATACTTTGGTATGGAGTTGTATTAATCAAATACAATTAATGAAGCTGAACCAGTGAGTTGTAATTTTTTGTCTAAATTAAGCTAAAAAAAGGGTCTAAAACCATAGTAGCTAGAGACATTGTAACTTTATAGGAAAAGCATATGAGATATCCATCAACAGCCTTAACCGTTTATAACAACAGACCAGTAGTGTGTAAGGTAAATAACCACTGCAATAATCACGACTAGGGCAGGTGGTGGGATAGGTGAAGAGTCACCTTGTATTCGGGCCCACCAGTCTTGCTCTGAAGAGTGGAGCTGACGTTGAGGCAGACAGACTGAATTTTGCGGAACAGTCCGGGGGTGGAGCCATGCTGCACCACGCCCTCCACCTTCAGAGTTAGCTGTTGGTTGTTTTGCACTGGGATTGGCTCGGTCGGGGTTCGAGGAGATGGGGAAAGAGCAAGCTGGAAGAGCAAAAAAAAACATTAAATAAGTCTGAATCAATTTCAATGCAAAATACTGCTGTATTACCACCTGGTACGGCAACTGCTCCGCCCACAACCGTAAGGCTCTCCAGAGGGTAGTGAGGTCTGCACAACGCATCACCGGGGGCAAACTACCTGCCCTCCAGGACACCTACACCACCCGATGTCACAGGAAGGCCATGAAGATCATCAAGGACAACAACAACCCGAGCCACTGCCTGTTCACCCCGCTATCATCCAGAAGGCGAGGTCAGTACAGGTGCATCAAAGCTGGGACCGAGAGACTGAAAAACAGCTTCTATCTCAAGGCCATCAGACTGTTAAACAGCCACCACTAACATTGAGTGGCTGCTGCCAACACACTGACACTGACTCAACTCCAGCCACTTTAATAATGGGAATTGATGGGAAATGATGTAAAATATATCACTAGCCACTTTAAACAATGCTACCTAATATAATGTTACATACCCTACATTATTCATCTCATATGCATACGTATATACTGTACTCTATATCATCTACTGCATCCTTACGTAATACATGTATCACTAGCCACTTTAACTATGCCACTTTGTTTACATACTCATCTCATATGTTTATACTGTACTCAATACCATCTACTGTATCTTGCCTATGCTGCTCTGTACCATCACTCATTCATATATCTTTATGTACATATTCTTTATCCCCTTACACTGTGTATAAGACAGTAGTTTTGGAATTGTTAGATTACTTGTGGTTATTACTGCATTGTCGGAACTAGAAGCACAAGCATTTCGCTACACTCGCATTAACATCTGCTAACCATGTGTATGTGACAAATAACATTTGATTTGATTTACTTCTTCATGTTATTGCAAATCTAATACATACATTTTACAGTGTACCAAATACCAACGCATCAAATGGCTCCTAAAGCAAGAACTGAGCTAAAGTAGTGTATTCCGAATAGTATTTTTTATTGCATTAGTTAATTACCTTAATACTGGTTGACTGAAGCTTCTGGAAGAAGTACCTCTGGAATGACAGTGGGACCTTAAGCAGAGCTATGACCGCATCACATAGACAACCTGTGTGCTACATAAACAAAAACAAATAGGTTAGCATTTTGTCATCCCATTCACTGACCAGCTGGAAGAAGCATCATTACAGGTTAATTAGGGCAAGCAACTGAAAACTGTCCAGGTAGTGGTTCTCAGTTTGTCAATTTTCTTCATTTGGTGCCTAATGAACACAACCGTAGGTAGTTTGATGACCTCACCAGGTAAGAGACAGGAGGGTGCTTCCTGCTTAGGCCCTCCACTTCCTCCAGGACGTGGTTGAACACAGACATCATCCGCCTCTCATACTCGCTCTCTGTCTGCACTGAGCCCAGGGTCCCATAGTCCTGGAAACTAGAGGGCAGAACAGAGAGATATCCCATTTGCTTCAATAGAATTTTCACAAAATAAAATGAGTTTTGGTAGAACTCAGATTGAATCAACTGAAATGTCCAGACTAAAGTAAACTCAAGACAACACTTCCTGGAATACTACGTTAGGCTGCTGGTGTGGTAAGGAAAATAATCCCCTAAACATTACACAGCAATGAGTGAATAAGGTTGTTAGTCATATTAACAAGCTTTACCTGGCTGAATGTGGGTCCAGTATCAGAGCCTCGATGACATGGGAGACCAGCAAGCAGCTCTGTTGTTGTCTGTAGCCAACAGTTAAAGACATGTGAGAGGATTGTCAATGGAAGTGGTTTTAACTAAGATTCTAACTAGTGATTTAATGGGCAAGGCGTGTCCGTCCTCTTATGTTTAAGGATACAGTTCCACGTTACGGAGGGTGGCAGAGTCAGCGTCAAATGAGGATTGGTACAGGTCAGCGTAGCGGGCAGCAATACTCCGGAACTCATCCATGGACACCCTCATCTGAGTTGGAGAAAGAAAATATAGAGATCGAGAGGTTTCTATATATCCATTGATGGAATAGATATCCGTGTTCATCCCGCCAGCCATTCATAACCCCCTTCTTCTGTACAGACTGACCCCCCAGTCTTACTGTATGGAGTAATGTTAGTACTACCATACATTTACTCAGAATTCAATGGTTTTGAATTGACATTCAGAAATAGAATTTGAACTCAGTGTCCCTTCCCCTGTACCTGCATGGCGATGCGTCCGCAGCGCTGCAGCTCGTTGCCTGAGGTGAGGGCGATGGTGGTGGCAATGGCAGGGGGCGGGCTGGTCTTCAGGCTGTTGCAGGTACAGATGAGCTGGGACAGGCCCTGGAGCGTGTCAATGCGCAGTTTCACAAAGTCACACTGGTACGACAGTGGGCTTAGGGGCGTGCTGGCAGCCTAGAGGTTGAGAGTTGACTTTCAATACTACCCAGCTCATTAACTGGATAGTTAAGCAGACTGGAAAGAACCATTGAACTCCAGTACTACCTGGCTAAAAGGATTCTGACAGGTTTAAAAGCACATAAAAACAATACAGCAGGGTTGGGGTAAATTCACACTTAATTTCAGTCAATTCACAAAGTTAATTGAAATCCAATTCACGAATGGAAACATTTTCAACTCATGAAATAGAATTTCTATTCACTTCCGGAATGGACTGAATTTAAAACTTAATCGACTGCAACCCTGCTGTATTTTCATTTAACTAGGCAAGTCAGTTAAGAACAAATTCTTATTTACAAGTACGGCCTAGGAACAGTGGGTTAACTGCCTTGTTCAGGGGCAGAACGACAGATTAATACCTTGCTAAATCGAATCCCAGAGCTGACAACCTTTCGGTTACTGGCCCTACGCTCTAACCACTAGGCTACCTGCCATATTGAAACCTACAATAGGGTGAAGTCAGTTGTTTACAGTTGATTTAAAAATGGATCCGTTGCCTTCCTATAAGCAGGTTGCCAGTCACTGACCGTGAGGGAGGCAATGCCCTTCTGGTAGGAGCGCAGGGCCTCGGCGATGGCCGTCATGGCGGCGCTGTAGTCTCCGTCCTCCAGGCCGTTCAGACACTGCTCGGCCTGGGAGAACTCCTTCAGACTATTGAGCCAGAAGTAGAAGTGCTCGGAGGCCACACGTGTCCGCAAGCTCTGGTACAGCTCGCTGGAGAACTCATGGCAACCCTGCGAGGACAGAGGTCCAGACAAGATGTTATGGAGGCAGGCTGGCAAACAAAACACACAGGTCAGGACAGTAGGGTGGAAAAGTTTTTTCTAAACATTTCCAAATACTGTGTTGAGGCGAGGCATCAGTATTAGTGACTAATGACTAAGGCCTGAATCCTAACCTGAGATCTGCGCGTGTTATTCGAGTTTTCACAAAAGTCTGTCATTGACATCAATGCATGATTTAGGCGAGTGCCAAGTTAAGTGTGGGCATTTAGGATTCCAACCTAAATGAGCACAGCACGGATATTCCCTATACATATCACAGTATATGTCTATGGGGATAATCCTTCAACAGGAAGCTTATATATGTGCTTTATGCATTCATCTTTACTTGGGTTTACTTCAGAGAGATGTAGACTACAAGTGCCTGCTTTATTTTATTATGTTAATTTGACAGGGACAATGCAGGTATCAACATTTCTGCAAATGTGCCAGATTCAACAAACCTTTACTTCCCGCAGAAAAGAAACTCACCATGCGCGAGGCCTGCCGGGCTATACAGTACACCGTCCAGCCGTTGGCCACGTTCTCCAGCTGCTGCTTGATCACAGTCTTCACCTCTGCCGACAGGGACGACTGGCTAGCCACAAACACCACCGTCGCCAAGGAAACCTGCGGGGAGCAGAAGGGAGGTGATAACACAAATCAGATGTCAGTATCCAGTAGGTGGGATTCATGATTGGAGAACAGCGTTAAAAAAATACATCACACAGAGCAAATTGTGTGGTAAAAAACAAACAAATGCATTTCATTTCAACAACTTTATTAGTCCCCTTAGGGCAATGACAGTATTAGGGCTTTGTGCATCTCTCACCAGGAGCTCTTGCTGCTTGTCAGTGGACGAGTGGCTGGCCACCCGGTAGAGGTCCACAAGATCCCCCAGCATGCCCTCTCCTAGCACAGGCAACTGAGTGGCGATGGCCGCCAGGGCGTGGCACATCAGCACGCGGGAGGGGTCACGGGCCAAGTGCAGCTGGCACAGCAGGAACTCCACCGCTGATTGGCTGAGGTGGGGGCGACTCTTCAGCAGCTGGACCAATGACGTGAGAGCCGTCTGGGGAGTGAGAGGGAAACACACGGAGTGAGGAAAAGAATGAGTACACAATTACAACAAATGTGTTATAACTGTTTATTACAGATTTGTAAACCTATCTATAAACTAACAATAAATTACAGCGTTCGCATGGCCGTTTATACGACTACTGAGTAAGCCAAGTATCTTTTCCCCTCACTGTACGAGTAATGTATAGACATATGGGTCCTGGGTGCTACCCACCTTGAGTGTGGCCTGAGCTCTGGGGCTGTCATCCTGACTGCAGAGCACCAGCAGAGACTCCAACCCCATCACTGTGTCCTGCTCCAGCTGCATCATGTCTGGAGAGGAAAAGCAGGACAATAAGTCAGTGAAAGCATTAAAAAATGCAAAAAAAATGTTTTTGCAAAGAACAAAACACCGCAGTTAATGAAATGGATGAGCTGTAATTGTATTGCTGAAAAACCCAAATACTGTACAGGTAATCTGTGAAGGCCTTTGAAGACCTTTGAGTGCATCAAACCCTTTTTTTAAACCATGAATTAGTCCCCTACTGGAAGTTTTTCCTAAGGTAAGCCCCATTTTAAAATGCCTGTGAAGTCCTGTGATGGTCAGGTAGCTAATGAAAGATGAGTAAGAGGACATCAAATACCACTAAGTGGTACCCTATACCCAGCGCCCACCTTTCTCTGGACATGAAATAGCGATGTTAGCGAGTACAGTGACTCCATGGGCAGCGACAGCCAGGTTGCTGTGGTAACAGCATTCCTGCACCAGCTTAACCAGGTCAGTGAGCCGGGGAGGGGCGGAAACACCACCTGAGGGGTAGAAAGGAGGAATGTTTTGGGAAGTTCTGAACTCAACTTGAGTACTTGACTGAATGTTCCCAACATATCACAAGGCCCCAAAACAGCAGGGCCCGTAATCACAAAGAGTCTCAGAGTGGGAGTGCTGATATAGGATCAGTTTAGCCCTTTAGATCATATGAATAAGATTCTATGGACAAATTGCACCTGATTCTAGATTAGCACTCATACGCCGAGACATATTTTGAATGTGGGCCAAGAGCTTAAAGCGATACATGGTTAAACTTAAGAAAAACATTGTTTTAATTGAAAGTAAATGTGTCTTACGATTGCCTGTACTGAAAGTCAGGCATATTGCATTATACTGTACCTGTTCCAGGGTTGAAGTACTGTTTGCATTATACTATACCTGTTCCAGGGTTGAAGTACTGTTTGATGGCGATGGTTCCAGAGAGGGTTGAGAGAACAGACAGCATGCCCAGCTTCAGGCTGTTGTAAGGGCTACTCAGGGCACACTCACACAGGGTCTACACACAGAGCAATAACCATTTATTTAATGCACTGCAACGAAAATAAATTAACACAGTATCATGAAAACATGGATTATCCTCAAACTGAACGAATTCCCTACTTGCAGTTTCATTATGGAGGAATAACTTGCAGGTACATTACCAGTCAAGTTTGGGTTCTTTATTTTTACTATTTTCTACATTGTAGAATAATAGTAATGAAATAGCACATATGGAATCAAGTAGTAACCAAAAAAAGTGTTAAACAAATCAAAATATAGTAGCCACCCTTGGCCTGGATGACAGCTTTGCACTCTCACTCGCTCTCAACCAGCTTCATGAGGTAGCCACCTGGAATGCATTTCAATTAACAGGTGTGCCTCGTTAAAAGTTAATTTGTGGAATTTCTTTCCTTCTTAATGCGTTTGAGCCAATCAGTTGTGTTGTGACATGGTTGGGGTGGTATACTGAAGATAACCCTAGTTGGTAAATTACCAAGTCTTTTCTTCTTATTGGTGTCCTTTAGTAGTGGTTTCTTTGTAGCAATTCAACGATGGCAGAAATATCTCAAATAAGCAAAAAGGAACGACAGTCCATCATTGCTTTAAAACATGAAGGTCTGTCAATCCAGAAAATGTCAAGAACTTTGAAAGTTTCTTGAAGTGCAGTCACAAAAACCAACACGTGCTATAATGAAACTGGCTCTCATGAGGACCGCCACAGGAAAGGAAGACACAGAGTTACCCCTGCTGCAGAGGATAAGTTAATTAGTTACCAGCCTCAGAAATTGCAGCCCAAATAAATACTTGAGTTTAAGTAACAGACACATCGAAACAGCAACTGTTCAGAGGAGACTGCGTGAATCAGGCCTTCGTTGAATTGCTACAAAGAAACCACTACTAAAGGACACCAATAAGAAGAAAAGACTTGCTTGGGCCAAGAAACATGAGCAATGGATATTAGAACGGTGGAAATCTGCCCAAATTAGAGATGTTTGGTTCCACCCGCCTTGTCTTTGTGAGACGCAGAGTAGGTGAACAGATGATCTCTGCATGTGTGGTTTCCACCGTGAAGAATGGAGGAGGTGATGTGATGGTGCTTTGCTGGTGACACGGTTGGTGATTAATTTAAAATTCAAGGCACACAATCAGCATGGCTACCACAGCATTCTGCAGTGATACGCCATCCCATCTGGTTTGCGCTTAGTGTGATTATGACCCAACACACCTCCAGGCTGTGTAAGGGCTATTTGACCAAGAAGGAGAGTGATGGAGTGCTGCATCAGATGACTTGGACCCCACAATCACCCAACCTCAAACCAGTTGAGATGGTTTGGGATGAGTTGGGCCGCAGAGTGAAGAAAAAGCAGCCAACAAGTGCTCAGCATATGTGGGAACTCCTTCAAGACTGAAAAGCATCCCAGGGGAAGCAGGTTGAGAGAATGCCAAGCGTGTACAAAGCTGTCATCAAGGCAAAGGGCGCCTACTTTGAAGAACCTCAAATATATTTAGATTTGTTTAAAGATTATTTGGTTACTACATGATTCCATGTGTGTTATTTCATAGTTTTTATGTCTTCACTATTATTCTACAATGTAGAAAAACCCTTGAATGAGTAGGTGTGTACAAACTTTTGGCTGGTACTGTATGTGTGGGACATAAGACCCCACCTGAGTGTTTTCTCTGTTCCAGAGATGGGGGGCTTTTTTAGCCAGGAGCTTCAAGTCCTGGATAGCCAATCTCTTGACTGCTTTCCTGGGGTCCTCCTTCAAATATTGGAGAAGCAGCTGTAACTGCAGACAGTGGGGGAAAAGAGACTAGCCATTTAAACATTATTCAAAGCCTTCTACAGATCTCTCAGATTCTTGAGCTCAGGAAAGGAATTTAGATTTTATAGCCTGCCACAGTATGCATCTGCATTAGCAATCTCCACTGTTGCTAAGCTTTGCTGTCATCTGGGCTTCAGAGTTGCAGGTGATATTAACAAGTCACTTGTCACTCAAATTCTACACGTGGAGATCTGTTTGTATGATTGTTTTGGATGAAATACACTCTGTCTGTGCTGTGGTGTCAACTGTTATACCAAATAGGGTCCAGCTGCCAAAAATTGTCTGAGTTCTATACCAATGGGATTCTAATGTCCATTAGTGTCTGGGGAGAGACTGAGGATTTTCCTGACCAGCATCCCATTGACAGCACGTCTAGCCAAAATCTAAAACGGACTTTTACCTTAATTTGAACCAATTTGAAAATGTAATATCAGTGTGCACGCCAGCCACGTCCCCATAGTTATCCCCTAGTGTCTGTTACTATAGCTACCTGTTTGGGGATGTCAATGAGCGAGGAGGCGGCCAGCTGGGTGAAGGTGTGCAGGGTGACAATGACCATGGGGGTGGAGGGGTAGGAGGTGACCAGCTGCTGCAGCAGCTCTCGGCTGCTAGAGGCCAGGCTGGCATTGTGGTGCATGTGCTGCAACATAGGGATCAGCTTCAGTTTCAGGTCCACTGGGGTGTCCAGACCTGGAGCGGAAGAAGAGCGTAGTGATAGCACGGCCCAGTGGGAGATCAACTGGGTAATGTTCAGTTGGCACGAAATGGAAGAAAAAGTTCAGAAACCCGAAGGTACTATCTGAACTTGTCCAATAACAAAACGCTTACATTGGTTTGTTGCAAAATGTTTTGCTACAGTGTAGACTAATGAACATGACCCTGGATGCTTTACTTAAAAGGAATTGCATGGCCTTTTCTTCTCTACAACACCACCAATGTGCTTGGTCAGTTGCTTGTAAATAACTAAACACAAATTTCACAGAATGTAATATGATTCTGCACAAGATGTTCACATGATACTAGAGACATTATGTTACCTTGAATCATTTCACTGATTTTGTTGCAAATCCCAGCTGCAAAGTCTCTACAGATTGAAAGGGACAAAGAACAGAAAATGTTCAATGAGTCAGACACTGAATACATCATTATTCCTCTTTCCTGGATGGGGCATAGAACAAAACAATTTTCTCAACAGTTTGTAAGGGATTAAGCAAAGTTAAAATCATGACAGTTTGGGCAGACAACATAGACCACATTGAAACTTCTCAAACAGAGACCCACTTACTTTGACTGTGCAGAGAAGCAGGCCGATGCAAAAATGGCGGCCTCTACTTCGACGTTGTCATGAGAGTCCAGACTTTGGTGAACGCTGTGATGGGCATTCTTCCTTTCCGGGATGATAGTGGCCAAACTGCCAAGCATCCTTCATAAAAAAAAAAAGTTTTTTATTTATTTAAAAAACAGGACAAAACACAGAGAATTAGAAATCATGTAAGTGAAGATGATTGAGTCTTTACAAAGAAAAATAAAAGCTTGGTCTTCTATGGTGTATGTATGACGTTTTCTTTTGGAATCAGTGAGGTTTCTCATAATTATTCCTGGCAATGACAACCTAGCCTCGATTTAAAAAAAACATTTAAATTCACATTGTTGTAGGTATGTAATATTTCTGTTCTCTGAAATGTGAGACTAACGATGACCACCATGCATATGTGCAACACAGCCACTGTGTGGAATGTGGATTTAACCACCATCATAAGATATCAAACCCTAAATGGAAAGAGAAGTGCACGCTATGGCACCTGAGAGTGATGGCTCTGGCCACAGGGTCATTGCTGTGGATGACAGAGAAGACCCTCTTGACAAACTCGTCCACGTTAAGGATCTTCTCCAGGTGCTTCTCGCTCTGTTGAGTCACCTTCAACACACAGAGGCGCAGAAAGTTGTTCCTGAAAGAGGGGAGATGTTTGTTTATTTATTACAGTAGGACAATACGGTCAAAACTCAATCTGGTTAGCTGCCTTGGAACGATTCTGAGGCAGAGGTTTATGCATTTTAATACATATCAGTAACGACAAGTGAAAAGTGCATTTATGATTTGGCAGAGTAATGTCTAGTTTAAATGTCACAATTCTCTGTACCCAAGCCTGAAGATATCTGCCAGTTTCAGAAAAGCAGAGTTGATGAGGATGGGGAAAGGGTACTTCTGGAAGAGTTTGGGGAAGAGGACCACTGCTTCACATTGTTCCCCAAGCTTCCCAGACCGCAAACCTGTAACAAATGACAGGAATTCAGTCAAACATGTAGATTTATCAGTGTACACAGATCTGGAAGGACAACTTCAGTTCCATCCCCTGTAGCCATATGCCTAACTGACAAACGTCTGAATGCAGTTCAAGTTTGCTCGTCACCTAGCGTTCGCTACTAAGAAGCTAGCTTTCTTGTTATTTTAATTGTAATTAACAAATGTGCCGTTGTGTGCCCTTGAATGCATGAACTTCCGGGGATACATGACACAGAACAGTTGTTTCAAATGTTAAGCTGTTAAACTAGTTTCGCATTGATAAGGATAACAAATGGCTAGCCACCTAGCTTGTTGCCAGTCGGCTAACTACACACCTTTGTCCAACTCCATGAGAGCTGAATTTGCATCCAATTCTTGTTCCCCATAACCGGCCTCTGACAAGAATGACCGTGCAGTAGAAAGCGACATTGTTTATATTTTAGACTTCACGTGAAACAACTGTATGTTGTATTTTAAAGTATTAGTTCAGCCACCGGATATAGCTAACGTGTTCCGTTCGGCCCAGAGGTATGAAGTGACGTAATACAGGAAGTATAACATTTCCAACCAATCAGCGAACGCGACGCAACATTAGCGGGAGATTCGTCTTTTCTTTCAGTTCATTAGTTCGCGGGAAAGGGGGGAAACAAACAGAAGATCACAGCATAGGAATTGCTCCGACGAATAGAAATAGTTTTTAAAAAATCGCCTGGCTTCGGCTGAGTTAGAGAAATGCTTTTTCGCTCCATTGTTGACAGAGGAGTCCGTAAACGGAGGCGCAATGGTAAGAATGTTAATGTGGACAGTAGTCTGCCTTCAATGTTTCTAGGCAGCTATAGCACAGATAGAACAATGAGAAAGATATTTGGCTATAGCTAGCTAGCTAACTAGTTAGCCAAAGTTAGTTAGTTAACTAGCTCAGCTGTGTTTACTTCAGCATTGTTGGCTGCTAGGCTGGCCATTTTGTGTCGCTAATGGATGGATGGATATTGTTGTGGGGAAGTGGCTAGCGTTAACAAATAGCTAAGGAGGTCCTTGGCGGTTCCTGGGGATGGATATCACACATGGTTTTTGCTGCATGTTTCATAGTGGTTGTATTTGTTGTTTCCTCTTCACCACCAGACCTCAGCCCAAAGTACCCGTTGTCCTCTCTGCTGAACGGCTACCAGTGTGCACGGCATGATGAACACATCTCATACGGGAACATGGGGGTAGCCGTGCCCCCTTTTGGATGCGCCTTCTCTACAGGTAATACAGGAAGTACTCTACTGTATGCATATGAAGGCGTTAACCATGAAACACTGTCCCGATGTCCTGTTTTCTTCTGTTAACCACTTCTTTTCCTGGCGTTTTAGCTCGAGGGTTGCAGAGTGTATTTGCTGTGGCCAACGAGGAGGGTGTCTTGAGGCTCTACAACACAGATAACAGACAGAGTCCAGTCCTGAAAGGTAACTTATCACCTGAGTGGCAAAACCACATGACCAACAGAGTAATTCAAGCATCTTGCTTTTTGGGCTGAGACAACAGATGATATGATAATGTACCCATATTATGCAGACCACCTAGCCATTGCAGCTCTCTGAATCTCCAGCCTAGCTTGCCTTGTTTTAGGACCCTAACTCATTAAATGTCATTAGATGCCAATTGGGGTATAAACTTTATTTTGCTATTCCATAGAATGGATGGCACACGAGAATGCTGTCTTTGACCTTGCTTGGGTGCCAGGGGAGGCTAGCTTGGTGAGTAGGATCAGTTTTCCCTGATTGATCACTGTGTGTGATGTGAAACAGACTACTACTTTCTATAGACGTGTTAGAAGATGCATGATAAAATGTTGTGTATTTCCATCAGGTGACTGCATCCGGTGATCAGATGGCCAAGCTGTGGGACGTGGCATCGGGGGAACTCCTTGGCAGCTTCAAGGGGCACCAGTGCAGCCTCAAGTCTGTGGCATTCACACAGCAGGAGAAAGGTCATTTTCATATCAATTCAATAACTTTATTGTCCTAGAGCGGCAGCACATGATACATTAAAAACGAAGCCATAGACATATTTTTTTAAGTATGTTTCCTGAATGCAGAGACATGGCTTTGAGTGTATGGTCTTTCAGATTTCTTATGTGTGTGTGTATACCCATGCCTAAAAGTTTTTTTTATTATAGGCATCATCACAGAACAGCTTGACAGTTCATCTACTGAGAACAAAACTCTCCTTAAACAGCTGCTGCAGAGTTTCTGTTTTTCACCAGGGGAGCCTGTGCTTTTTAGGCCACTGCAGACTTTGTTGTTTGTGTCCGAAAACTTCTTAGTAACCATGCAAATTTCTCTCTTCTCCAACAGCTGTGTTCTGTACTGGGGGCCGAGATGGGAATATTATGGTCTGGGACACCAGGTGCAGCAAAAAAGGTAAGGACAGATATGAAAGTGATTACCGTTTTCTTTAGTGTAAACAGTATGTTTGAAATCGATAGGTTAGTCGTTGCATATTTTGGATCTTAAATCTTTCAAAAGTTACAATATTTCAGTGAGTAAAGCGAGGACTAAAATCTTGGGTAATTGTGCCAAATGCTCTATTAAGTTCTAGGCTGAGATGTGTTAGAATATACACGTTACAGGCAGGTCTATGGGCCAAATGTCCCCTCCAGAAATTCAAAATCCTAATTTGTCCAAGTGATCAGTCACAAGAAAATCTGTGCACCGGAACAAAGTTCCTTGTTACTTGTTGCAGACTGTTGACAGATGCTGTGATACCAGTTATGTGTGTCAATCTACGAGAGATTGAGTGGGTAATGGTGTTTGTTTTCCCTTCAGATGGATTCTACAGGCAGGTGAAGCAGATCAGTGGGGCTCACAATAAGATGGATAGAAACACACCCTCTAACACGAAGAAGAGACGCCCAGGCACACGTGGCATGGCCCCCTCTGTGGTTAGTAGTAAAACTGATCCAGTGTCAGTTTTATTGTTCACTTCATACTGATTATAGTTCAGGACTGGGATATTAAAGAGCAAATCTGAAATCTGTTCTCCATGTCTTGTAGGACTCCCAACAGAGTGTCACCGTGGTGCTGTTCCGTGATGCACACACCCTCATCTCTTCAGGAGCTGTTGATGGGTAAGAAGTCTGATGTGTAATACTTTAATGCTACTGAGCAGTGCTGCGCTGCCCTGGTTACGTACTGCGCTGGCCATTTTACGTATCTGACACAGTTTCTGAACCTGGCTGAAAAGGACATTGAAAGGATAACATCTGAGCCAGTATGGTTTGGATTGGCACGATGGTGTGACAAGCTTATTAAAAATCTAGATGACTGTCATAGGGATGTATGTGAAGCCAGCACCACAAAGATTGATTTTTACTTTTGAATTTGATGTTTTTCCTTTTAACCAGGATAATCAAGATGTGGGACCTTCGGAAAAGCTACACTGCATACCACCACGATCCCATACCGCTCCAGGTGTACCCGTACCCAGGCTCCAGCACACGAAAGCTAGGTGGGTTTTCTCAAACATGACTCATATTCTTGATAATTGTATCCTTCCTTCCTTGGAATAGGCTAATTTCTTATACGATATTACTGGATTGGTGAAGCAACTGTCTGGAACTCATCCTTTCATCAAAGTAAAGATCAGTGAATTCTGTAAAGGAATGAAGGAAGCAGTTGTTTAAAAAAAGTGTTTGTTTCATAGAGTAGCACAAGTGTAGGACCTGACCTGTGTTCTCTGGGTAGGTTACTCGGGGCTGGTGTTGGACTCCACCGGCTCCAACCTGTTCTCCAACTGCATCGACGACAACATCTACATGTTTAACGTCAGTGGATTGAAAACCACTCCAGGTAAACAAATGCCTTCTGCATGTCATTCTATTTATATGGCCACGTCCATCAAGCATGGCTGCATTCAGCCCATGACTTTGTTTTATGGCAAGTTACTCTAATGCATCTGTATATTCTCCCATCCATTCACATTAAAGCTCCTGCATGCCATTACATTTTTTTATGTCACTACCACTGTTTTCCACCAGGTGGGGCTGCACACTACTGTACGGTTGAAACTATTTAATTTATGGGAAGCTGTCAGATAGGCAAAAATGCCATACTTTGGGAAGATTTATTTGCTTGAATAGCTAGTTCAACTGCATGTGCCAACACCGTCATAATGAATGTGGCTACTATCATTTGGCTAACGTCTCCTCTCCTGAAACTATTCCCCAGGTCGTTGCTGTAAATGAGAATGTGTTCTAGTCAACTTACCTGATAAAATGAATAACAATATAACGTGCCAAACAAGTATGGTATTAAACCGTCTTTACAATGGTCCAGAGGTTGTTAAACAGACAGGTTGGCCACAGTGTATACAGGAGACTGTCTGACTGACAGAGATGAGAAACACCTCAGTGTTTGTGTTCTTAATGAGTCATCTAAGCCTGGGATGTGTTCATTAGGACATGCAAAGGAAATGTTTTTTAAAAAGTTAGTGGAAAGCAAAAATGTGCGGTGCTTATTGGACAAGTCAAGGTAGCCCCTCCCTGTTTTACTCCGCTGTCTACTGTTCGGTGCTTAATGAACGCCACCCTGGTATTTTTACCCACTAGCTGAGACTGAGTGCTGCACTGCTGGGTGTGGGGTCTTTATGCCGACACTAGTCAAGAATGTAGCCCAGGGGGCTCTAACTTACAATGTGACCAGTCCCTTGACCGAACAGGAAGTAATATGTGTGTTGACTGGAGTGTCTCCTCAGCAGGGCTCTACAGTGCGACCATTTTACATGCATGTGTGACCTAGAATTTTTATTTAGGAGCACCATTGCACCTAGAAAAATTAAGGATTCTAGCTTTAATATTGCAAATATTTTTCATTGTGCTCCTACATTTCTTTGTGTGCACCTACTTTGTTTTCAACTTGGGCACAAAAATTGTTCTTAGTTGAGCCCTGCTCCTCAGGATGATATTTGTTTAGTTATGTTGACCACTTTTTGTGAACTCGCCCTGTGTACTCTGAACAACAAATGTTGTTCTGGTGGTTTCAATGTCTGGTTATGTGCACATTATTTCTGATGTTCTAACATGTCTTTCTTTTTCAGTGGCAGTCTTCGCTGGTCACCTCAACTCCTCGTTTTACGTCAAGTCCACTGTTAGCCCAGACGACCAGTTCCTGGCTAGTGGCTCAAGTGACCATCATACGTACATCTGGAAGGTGAGCTGACATTTAGATTTACCCAATCCAGGGAAAACCTTTGAAAAGCAGACTGATGGACGATTGCCGACAAATTAACATGCTTTGACTATTTAATAACTATTATATCCATGCATTTTATAATGTGTCTTAACCTCCTATTTCAGATCTCCGACCCAAAGCAGGCTCCTATGATGCTTCAGGGCCATAACCAGGAAGTGACCTCCATCGCGTGGTGCCCAACAGATTTCACAAAGGTGAGATCTAAGATTTTGTCTATGTTCACATAGCCAGCGTGATTTCAGATGGTTTGTGTTAAGAATGTTATTCTTATCAAATCAAACTTTGTCACATGCGCCGAATACAACAAGTATAGACCTTACCATGAAATGCTTACTTACAAGCCCTTAACTAACATTGTAGTGCAATAAGCATTAAGAACATTTGTACTGAATAAACTAAAGTAAAAAATAACCAGGCTATATACAGAGGGGTACTGATACAATCAGTGTGCGGGGGTACAGGTTAGTCGAGGTAATTTGTACATGTAAGTAGGGGTGAAGTGACTATGTATAGATAATAAACAGAGAGTAGCAGCAGTGTACAATTCAAATGGAGGGGGGGTTGTCAATGTAAATAGTCCAGTGGCCATTTGATTAATTATTCAGCAGTCTTATGGCTTGGGGGTAGAAGCTGTTAAGGAGACCTTTGGTCCTAGATTTGGCGCTCTGGTACCACTTGCCGTGTGGTAGCAGAGAAGAAAGTCTATGACTTGGGTGACTGGAGTCTCTGACAATTTTTGGGGCTTTCCTCTGACACTGCATATTATATAGGTCCTGGAATGCTGGAAGCTTGACCCCAGTGATGTACTAGGCCGTACGCACTACCCTCTAATATCTTACGGTCAAATGCCGAGCAGGTGCCGTATCAGGCGGTGATGCAACCGGTCAGGATGCTCTCGATGGTGCAGCTGTATAAGTTTTTGAGGATCTGGGGACCCATGCCAAATCTTTTCAGTCTCCTGAGGGGGAAAAGGTGGTGTGTCCTCTTCATGACTGTCTTGGTGATGTGGACACCAAGGCACTTGAACCCCTCCACCCGCTCCACTACAGCCTCGTCAATGTTAATGGGGGCTTGTTCGGCCCGCCTTTTCCTGTAGTCCACAAAGCAGCTTTTTTTGTCTTGCTCACGTTGAGGGAGAGGTGGTTGTCCTGGCACCACACTGCCAGGTCTCCGACCTCCCTATAAGCAGATTTTAGAACGCTCATCCTGTTGCTTCCAAGAAATACACCCTTTGTGCTGCTTTTAGATCCATTTTTGTGTCCCCGGAGCAAATGTTCACATTGTAAATTGTGCCTTTGCCATAAAACAGAGTTGTGATAGTTGAAATGGTCAGGAGGAGATGAAGGTTTTGTAGCCTAGGTAGACCAGACTGAGAGCTGCGTTCACCATTGAAACAATGATGTGTGCAGCATTCAGTCTGGCTTAACCAGGCTAGGTGAGGTGCAAATTGGGGCCCTGTGTAATCTCATGCTCTGTCTTGTCAGATTGCTTCCTGCTCTGACGACAACACCGTACGGATCTGGCGTCTGGACCGGGGGACGGATGGAGCAAAGTCCTCTGTCGGAGAGGCCAATCTGGTGGGCTGGGCATGTCCTAAACCTGCCACCACCGTGTCCATTCCAAGTGAGTATCGCTACTGCTGCTATTTATCAGCAGAGGGTACATGACATTTTTGACATGCCGATCAATGAGAGAATTGGATAGGACATTAATAAAATGGCCTGATGAAGATGGGGAATATCTGGAATTTCGTATCCAATGCAGTGGTTACCATCCTTAATTGTTTTTACTGGTCTGTGTAGCCAAATGATAACAAAGATGACTACCTCCAATGCTTCTTGAACAAGCGGAACTCTTTGGATTGAAACTGAAACTCTGCTTCTCTCTCTAAGGGCCTTTGAACCACATGGAGTCCACCCCAGCCAAGAGTCCCCAGGCAGGGAGTCTGGGGGCCCTGTCCTCCCCCCAGCCTGCCGCCTGCTCCAGTAGTAGAGCCGACGTGCCTCTACCCTCCAGCACCACCACCGCCTCCACCCTTCAGGGTGCTAAAGCCACCCTCCTATGCCAGAAAACACCCTCTTCCATCAGGAACTGGTTTTCCCGAACCCCCGGGTCTCCTTGGGGACAGGTCACCTCTCCTCTCCACACGGTGCTCAGCCCCCAGAGCCCAACCGGTACTCCTCCCTCGGAGAGGAGGGCCAAGCGCCGACTGGAGACTGGTGACTGTGGGGCAGCAGGGGGCTGCGATGGTGCAGGGGAATGCAACTGCATTACGGAGCTCTACCCTGCAGCCAAGAGCAGCCGAGGACTGGTAGGCATGTGCTGCCCCAGCCAGGAGACACCTCTGGTGGGCACGGAGAGGAGTGAGGCCTGGGAAGGAGCAGACCTCCAGGTGGAGGACCCATCCACACAGGCAGACAAGGAGAACCACTCTCCAGGTGGGGCAGACTGGTTGTCAGTGATGAGCCAGAGGCTGAGGAAGGGTGTGGGAAACACCAGCAGCATTCCCAGAAGCCCCATTGCCTGCAAGAGGCGAGATGGCAGGATGCCCACCTCACCGGTATGCACAAGTTGACCTGAAATTAGTGATGTTACAGTATGACCAGGATTGGCTCCCAATGTAGAATAAACACTGATGGCTCTAACTGCATAATATGGTACCTGTTGTCATTTATCTTTCTCTTCTCTCTCAGGCAATGCGCTCTCCCTCCCAAGCAATGCGCTCACCACGATCCATGCAGAAAATATCCTCCTACTTCCAGCAAAAGACTTTGGAGTAATCAGTTTGGATTGAAATTGTGCTCTCAGTGCTGAGTGAGAGCACAATATATGTATTTTAATTGGGATCACTGTTCAACCGAGAAATATTTTTAAATATGCATTTATACAGTATCAGTCAAAAGTTTGGACACAGCTGAGCTGCTCATTCAAGGTATTTTTTTTCTACTGTTTTCTACATTGTAGAATAATAGTAAAAACATCAAAACTATGAAATAACACATGGAATCATATCGTAACCAAAAAAGTGTTAAACAAATCTAAATTTATTTGAGATTCTTCAAAGTAGCCACACTTTGCCTTGATGACAGCTTTGCACTCTCTTGGCATTCTCAACAAGCTTCATCTGGAATGCTTTTTCAGCAGTCTTGAAGGATTTCCCACATGCTGAGCAAATGTTGGCTGCTTTTCCTTCACTCATCCCAAACCATCTCAATTGGGTTGAGGTCGGGTGATTTGTGGAGTCCAAGTCAACTGATGCAGCACTCCATCACTCTCCGTATTGGTCAAATATCCCTTACACAGCCTGGGGGTGTGTTGGGTCATTGTCCTGTTGAAAATCAAATGATTTTCCCACTAAGCCCCAACCAGATGGGATGGTGTATCACTGCCGAATGCTGTGGTAGCCATGCTGGTTGTGTGCCTTTTGAATTCTAAATAAATCACTGACAGTGTCAGCAGCAAAGCACTATCACACCACCTCCTTCACGGTGGGAACCACACATGCAGAGATCATCCGTTCACCTACTCTGCATCTCACAAAGACATTACAGTTGGAACCAAACATCTCAAATTTGGACTCATCAGACTAAAGGACAGATTTCCACTAGTCTAATGTCCATTGCTCGTGTTTCTTGGCCCAAGTAAGTCTCTTCTTATTGGTGTCCTTTTTACTCGTGTTTTTTTTTTTTTCAGCAGCAGCAATTTGACCATGAAGGCCTGATGTTACGCGGTCTCCTCTGAACAGTTAATGTGTCTGTTACTTGAACTCTGACGCATTTATTTGGGCTGCAATCTGAGTGCAGTTAATTGTCAATTTTTGGGGCTAGTAACTCTAATGATCTTATCTCTGCAGCAGAGGTAACTCTGGGTCTTCCTTTTCTGTGGTGGCCCTTATGAGCGCTAGTTTCATCATAGCGCTTGATGGTTATTCATTTTCTTCATTTTTCACAGGATTGACTGACCTTCATGTCTTACAGTAATGATGGACTGTTTATTTGTGCTTATTTGAGCTGTTCTTGCCATAATATGGACTTGATCTTTTTGTTTAACACTTGTTTGTTTACTACATGATTCCATATGTGTTATTTCATAGTTTTGATGTCTTCTCTATTTTTACTATTTTCTACATTGTAGAATAATAAAGAAAATCCTTGAATGAGCAGGTGTGTCAACTTTTCACTGGTATTGTATATATGTGGGTTGATTCTTAACCTCTGCTCAATGGGTACAATATTGCGTATCCTTAAAACAGGTTGTTCGCGCAACATAGAAGACAGACTTTTGAGTTTCCTCATGTCTTTATTTTGTGCATTAACTTTGTATACTTGGTGTGGCTTTTTCTGCCATCAGTTTATTCATTTGTACAAGACATTGTATAAGTTCTGTGAAAATGTGGATTTTGTGTGTGTATATACATTACCTTTGATTATTGCTTGTATAAACTGACTTTAGCCAAAGTTGCTGTGTCTTTCTGAACTTTTCATTGATTAAATACCATCACCTTGGCATACAACTTTGGAGTGGTACAGATCTAGGATCAGCTTTTCCTCCCATAACCATTACTGGGTGAAATTCTTCACCTTACACCGTTCATGTCATGTTTGAATTCCAGTGTTGGCTCCCCATACTGAATAATTAGCTGCGTCACTACCACGTCACGCTACAATTCATGAAGTGACCATGGGACTGGAATTAGTACTGCAGAAAGCATGTCCCTAGACAACAATACTTGTAAAATAAAAAATGTTAAGAGGCAACTTTGTGTTGGTAATTATAGAAACATGTCTATGGTACTGTGTACTGCATTTCTCGTTAGGTTTACAGCCCCATGCAATGCTGTTCATCAGTAAAAGGTTTCCAACACTGGTCTCCAACCTGTTTTTACTGTATACTTTCCCCTTCTGTTATAACCTGACACCAAAGGTTATCTGTCACATGCTTCGTACACAACAGGTGTAGACTAACTGAAATGCTTACTTACGGGCCCTTCCCAACAATGCAGAGAGAAATAATAGATAATTAATGACATAATTTCATTCATTTAGCAGACTCTTATTCAGAGCAATTTACAGGAGCAATTAGGGTTAAGTGCCTTGCTCAAGGGTACATCAGCAGATTTTGCACATAGTTGGCTCGGGGAAGCACACCAGCAACCTTTCAGTTACTGACCCAATGCTCTTAACCGCTAAGCTACCTGCCGCCCTCATTATTAAAAGCAATAATAAACACACATGCGTTTTGTGCTGTGTTAATCGTATTTTGACAAACAATTAGATAATTATTTATCCTTTGTGCTGAAAGGAGATTTGGAATGCATGATAGTTTGTATACCTGTCAACCTGCAATGTATTTGTCTCATGAGAACATTTTCTTCTGCTCTCTTCATGTGTTCACGTGCAAAGGTTAGCATGCTACTAGTGCTTGAGGGCTTACATTCAGAGAATCACATGGGGTCAAACCACTCACTTTGCTGTAATAACCTAACGTAGTAGGTGTAGAAAGACCCCTGAGCAGAGTCCCCACTTCCAATTTTCAGGGGAAATGGAAGTTACGTTGAAAATAGGCCCTCTCTGTTCCTGAAAACCATCAACATATGTTTTCTACAAACACTGCTAAGGGTGTTGCTGTAAAATGTAGGCGACAGGTTTATGGTCCATGCTATCTGGGAATCCTTGGGATGTCCCTACCCCATTGAAGTTGAAATTTAAAATGGTTACGGACTTCCCAAGGATTCTGGATAGCAGTAACCACACATTTGTTGGATGCTACAGTGTGGCCTGATGGATAAAAATAGCATCATGATGTACTTGCAATTGCAAGTGCCTGGCCTCAAAATAATTACTCACCAGTGTGATCTGAAAATACAATTGTGACTTTTTTTATTTGGATCTTAGTACAGTATGTATCTAGCCTATTTATAAACGTTAACCACTTTTCATTGGCTGAAAGCTCATTGCATTATATTTGAAACCGGGCCTCCCTTACGTGAGTCAGGTGCCCCGTTCAAAGTCGCAATTGTAAATGAGAACTTGTTCTCAACTTGCCTACCTGGTTAAACAAAGGTGAAATAAATAAATAAAAAGCCCATGCGATGTAGCCTCCAAACAAAAGTGACATAATTCAGGACGTATAGTAATTTGTACGATTATGTGGTTTAGCGTGCATTGTGATTGCTTTGTTAGACACTTCAAACATTTATTTTGAGGAAAATATATATTGAATGTTTCTGGACTGCACGATGCTGCCTTGTTGACAAAATGACCGATCAGCACAGATTACTGTTCGATTTGGAAAGGCGCTCCTCCCACCCCGCTTTCGTCCGATGACGTCATGGGCATTTGGTTTTAGAGCCCGGTCTTTATCGAATTCGATTGGTTAAAAAGGCATGGAGCGTGCAAGTTCCTACATTTTTGTTGGATACTGGCGTTGCCTGTCAATTACGTACATTCGTGTCACAAAATGCAACCTCGACAACGATGCGAAACTGTTTACGGTTGCACAGAGTCTACAGTGTTGTGGCTTCTGAATGGATGTGTTTTATCTAACGAATCTATTGGAAAAGTTATTGTTGAGTTCCGAGCATAACTGAAAATTCCTTATCGGGGTGTCAGAGCAACTCGATGAACAGATAATTCCGACTAAATGGACACGGGAAAGTGCTGAACATGACTCCATTGGCGCCGCTGTTCTTCCGATACGAACGTTACTGAGTAACTAACGTTAGTTCGAGGTTGCCAGACTTCATTCGTCCAGACTGTTTTTTTTTTTAGACAAAGCCAACTACGGCTACAAGACACGGAATACCGTATTTATTTTCTTCTGAAAATAGTATGAATTTCATCATGAGAGTTCGCTTTAAATTGTAAATGTTCATATTATTTAGCTAGCTAACTGTGCGTTTTAACACGTTAGCCAAGAAGCTAGCTAGCGGTAGCATTTTTTGGTCTGTCATTTACAGTACATGGCATAACGTTACTTGTTTTCTCTGAAATAACTAGTTACCTATAAAAATGACAACACAAGCAACAGGTATATTGCAGGAATTACAAGTTAACAAATACACCCAGCAATTTAGTTAGGCAATGTTTCTGTTGTCAGACAATTAGTTAGTTAACGTTAGCCTAGCAAGTTTGGCTTGTTAACGCGTAACGTTCGTTTTGTAAACAGCTCGCTGGACTCTAAACAAGCCGACCGAATTATGCGGGCTTTACATGGAAACTGATTAACAAGCTACACTAGTGGATCCAACACGGAGAAGAGGTGTTCTTTAAAGCTTGCGGTTCACTCCATTATTTCAAGTTGGAGAATATTTTGATGCGGCTGGGCTGGGAGACACAGCCTACGTGTGGTAACCTCTGAATCTGTCTTTGGTGCACTTGTAAAACATATTTTGACGTTATAGTTTATGCACCACAATGTCGGCTATATCTGCGACTGAGAAAGTGGACGGGTTCACACGAAAATCAATGAGGAAAGCCCAGAAACAGAAGAAATCTCAAGGGTCGTCCCAGTTCCGAACTCAAACTCTTACCGAGCTTTCACCCTTGCCGCAGCTCAAAGGTAAGACCAACTACTAGAGGATTAACAATTCGGCCTGAATTAGTGTCAATGAAAGGGTGGTGGTGTAGTGTTGATACTTTCCCTTTACACCTGCAAACGTACTCAGAAATCGATCTGTATAGGGATACAAATGTGTTGGTGGTGAATGCAACGCCGAAGCTATGGGTAGCTAATAACAGTTGCGATGACCTGCATATTCAGCTTCTGTTCCTGGGCACCCAGCTGTGATCCGTGTTCAGGTGTGCTCACAAGGACAAGTGCAATCCTTGTAAATTAGGCTACATTGAGCTGATGAGATTGATCTAATTGCAGATACTGTTGTAAATTGTACACTGCGTACGTTTTAGTTGGTGCTGATCTCTGTTCTGAGATCTTCTCTCCGCCGGTGTCAGTTCCTCCATTCTCAGAAATGGCACCGTTGTTATGCATGGTAGTTGTTATTTTGACAGAGGGGACTGTGGAGAGACACAGGTACAGATACATGCATACGCACACACATGCTAGCACATGCACTCTACACAGACGTACATTTTATTATTGTTGTATGGTGGTGTTATAGTCAAATTCCTCAATCCAAAACTGTCAGACACACATTGAAACCTATGGGGATCAGGTTGCTTCATACTGTAGTATTATTGGAGTTGATGAGAGAGGATCAGAATACCAGAATCCAAAACGCTCTGAACTTTTAAGTGCATACTTTTATCTTCATTCAGGAATTTTGCCAAATTCAGTCTTGGCTACATATCTCAATAACACGTGTGAATTGAGCAACAGTGATGAAGTTCCCTTTGTCAACTCCACATATTACAAGGTCAAGAGCTTGGTTGTTATCTGATGGGCTCCCACTGTGGATTGTCTGTCCCCAGGTCATGTGTACAGTTCAACTCTCCAAATGTAGCTTAATGGCATCTGTGTTGTAATGACAATTTGATCTTTAATGTTGATGCAGAGTAATAGAGATTTTGGCACAAGCCTGTCTGGGAGAGAAATGTCAATGTATTCAGGAATACATGTGTCCATAAATTTGAATCAATGTGCTTCCTTTCACCTTAAGATGCCATTTTGAAGACTCAAAATTCACCCTGTCCTCACAACTACTGCATGGTATTGTGAAGACTCCTGAAACTTCATTTTCTAAAGCAAAACCTCTCACTGATTTCAGCAGTCAAGTTCAGACAAGTAGCCTTCCAACATGTTGAAATGGTAAGGGAAAAGTGCAGACACACTAAACCTTGGGCCTACATGGCATTGACTTGATTACTGCTGCTTGTGGATTGATGAAATGCTTGACTGGTTGTTATTTGTGAGGTTTTGTCTTTGTTTGGTTAGAAAGGTCATTTGCAGTTAGTTATACACTACACTGAATGAAGGCATTGATGGATATTACAGAGTAACGTGTCATAAACGGCCCCACACCAGCGGGACCAGAAGGACAGGTGCAGAGGGAGAGACCCTAGGGGGCTTTAGGCTTCCCTCAGTGGGGTGGTCTCCCACCAGGCCCCCAGTGTCCGGTCTGGAGCGTGACGACATGCACTTCGCTTGGAAGCTACTGCGTTGCAACCTAGCGGTGCCAAAAGCCCTGGTCACTCCTAGAAAGCCTATGTAAATTACAATTGCCAGAACAGCCCAGAAAATGAAAAAAATTATGGACGTTTTGGGCTGTAAAATGAGATTATTATGATCAAGTTTGATCCCCTTGGTTATTTTAGAGTCACGAAGGTCCTTGGTTAACATTTTTTGATGTTGGTGCCATTCAGCAATATGGCGCGCTTCAAATTCAATCATGAGTTTTCCATAGGAATACATGGATGACGTCAGTGCTTTCACTATCTATTGGTTTTAATGTCTATGGGGCGCACATGGTAATGGATAAACAAGCTCTTTCTGAATAGAAATTGAACATTTCTATGTTGGCATCAGTATTCATTTGATCATGGAAAGTTCTTAGACTAATTATTTTAATGGTTTAGTATCTAGTAGTTATATAGTAGTAGACTAGCCTAGTATGGAGTTTCATGGCCCTTTCTATTCTGATAGTTGTAGTCGACCATAACCTCGAGGCTACTTTTGTATTTTTGCATCTGTGAATGGGTGGCATTTTTTATTAATGACGTCACAGACAGGTTCAGCTCCGGGTGGTGATAATGCTGGCGTGACTCACTGCTTTGAATGGAGGATTGTGTAGAGGGGTTTGGTGTGTGTGTGTGTATATTTATTTATTTTTCTATATTTTCATAAACTGATAAAACACAGGTACAAAAATCAAGGTGACTTACAAAGATGAGGCCCAAGTGCAAAAGAGGGTAATGTAGTGTCCACAACTAAATAATCATTGTGGAATCTAAAAAGACACACATCCCAAAAGCATGATGGAGTACTACGTGCACATGCTAACAGAAAGTAACCAGGTTGGTAGCTTGCGTGTCATTGTAACAAAGTATTTATAAACAAAAAATCTAAAATAAATAGAAAGCCCATTGCATAGATACAATTGTATCATTGATTTTGGCCCAATAGGTCTGACACATTACCTCCTTTCAATGAGCTTTCTGTTTTGATAGGGTTATTTTGCTTGCCTAAAAACCTTAAGGCCTACCTATACCTACAATTCTGCATCCCTGCCCAGCCTGGCAAGAGTGGCCCGAAGGGTGTTTAGCATCCCCAGTAGCTCTGTAAGTGCGGAGAGGGTATTATCCACTGCTGGCCTACTGTCAAGGCACCATCGCATGAGCCTGAAGCCACAGACTCTGTCCAAACTCGTGTTTCTAAAAGTGAATTCAAAGGTCTAATAAGTCCTTTTATGTTTCATTTTTACTTTATTCTAAGTAAGTCACAGCCTATATGTGCAATTTAGACTATAATGATTTAATACAACAAAATGTTGTTTAAATGCTGAGTGCTCAATGTTCCTGCCAGCCTAGTGTCACACTCGCAAATGCTTCACAATGTATTTCTTTGTAGTCTATGGCCTTGAAATAATTGAGATAATAGTCTAATAATATAGCCTAAATAAATCTTGTTTTTAATAATGTCTCCTGACCTATTATTTAGTGTTTTATGTGCTGTTTAATATGACATGTAGCCTATTTGAAATGATGAGCGCTTCTTAGTCACCTTTTTGTTTATAAAAAATATTATCATTCAAGTCCTATGGTTTGGTTCCAAAACCAAATGGTCTGCTCTGTAGTCACAAAAATAGATGGGTGTTGGTTAAATTGATTTTAATGAATGGA
Source organism: Oncorhynchus nerka (assembly GCF_034236695.1). NCBI lineage: Eukaryota > Metazoa > Chordata > Actinopteri > Salmoniformes > Salmonidae > Oncorhynchus > Oncorhynchus nerka. The sequence goes on along the minus strand of NC_088408.1, from coordinate 51,866,920 downwards.
GTGAAAGTTGTCGCAAGGAGCGGTTTATTAAGGAGCGGTTTTTAGCGGAGCGGTTGGAAAAGACACGAGTTGAATTATCGACTGCTCAAGTCCGCTCACATACTCTGGTACCAAGTAATGTGATGTTTTTTCAGCCTTTCAGACAGAATTACCTGCAGAATGATTGACTGTCCCTGTAAAGCTGTGCAAGAATGCATGCTTATTTGAGTGACTTCAAAGTAATTAGGCACAGTTGTTTGCTGTGTGGAAGGGAGCTAACTGGACGTCTTGCTGGGGAGGTGATTGCCATGAGCGGGATGTGTGTGTCAGACAAGCTTCTGATTCCCCCACCAACTATCTCTCACTCTCCCTTCCTCCCTCTCTCTCCTTCCCTCTCTCTCTGGAGCAGAGAACTTAGCCTACCTCCCTTGTGTTGCCTAATCTGTCCGTTCCTCTGACCCCCTTTTTGTCCCATCTGTGAGCCTGTAATAGCAGAGCTAGACTAATGCATGAGTGAAATGGGTTGCACAGAGGAGGAGTAGCTCACCTCTTGTGTTGGTGTAGGCTCTGATGTGTCAAATGAGCAGTGGTTTTTGTGGCAAAGTTCAATTGGGGCAATAATGTATTTGCAGTTAGCCGTGCGTGGATGTGTGTTTGACTCCCACATAGAGGTTTACCCCGTGCTCATTTGATTGCTGACTGTGGTTCCATCTGGTTGAAGTCCAAGGAATGGTTCCTGTCTGCTCCCCAGAGGACTCACTCTGGCTCTCCCACTTGTTTCCAATCAACTACTTTTTAAATAACTCACCCAGGTTGATTTGCTGTTTCACTCATATTGAAATATTCCCTGGGTATAAAGATAGGTGGCCTGTTTTGATTTATTTTAAATTCATACTCTTGACAGGAAGCAACGTCGATGTGCAGCTCTGATTTTATAAAATTGTCTTAGCTGTGTCTGCACTGATAGGGGAGCGATAGCTTTGGATTCATACAAATGCCTCTGTCGTGAATAAAAAGTGATTTCCTCTGGAATAGTCCTGAACAATTAGCCCACACACGTGGGCCTATTTCCTAGAACACAAACAGCTTGACATTGCTCATATTTCAATGCATGCTAAAAGGCTTGCCTACATATCTGAACCTATTTGCATTATAACATATATCCCACTGTCTACACGTCATGACAATTAGAGGTCGACTGATTATGATTTTTCAACGCCGATACCGATTATTGGAGGACCAAAAAAAAGCCGATACCGATTAATCTGTCATTTTTTTAAATGTATTTGTAATAATGACAATTACAACAATACTGAATGAACACTTATTTTAACTTAATATAATACATAAATAAATTCAATTTAGCCTCAAATAAATAATGAAACGGGTTCAATTTGGTTTAAATAATGCAAAAACAAAGTGTTGGAGAAGAAAGTAAAAGTGCAATATGTGCCATGTAAAAAAAGCTAACGTTTATGTTCCTTGCTCAGAACATGAAAACATATGAAAGCTGGTGGTTCCTTTTAACATGAGTCTTCAATATTCCCAGGTAAGAAGTTTTAGGTTGTAGTTATTATAGGACTATTTCTCTCTATACCATTTGTATTTCATTAACCTTTGACAATTGGATGTTCTTATAGGCACTTTAGTATTGCCAGTGTAACAGTATAGCTTCCATCCCTCTTCTCGCTCCTACCTGGGCTTGAACCAGGAACACAACAGCCACCATCGAAGCAGCGTTACCCATGCAGAGCAAGGGGAACAACCACTCCAAGTCTCAGAGCGAGTGACGTTTGAAACGCTATTAGCGTACTAGCTAGCCATTTCACATTGGTTACACAAGCCTAATCTCGGGAGTTGATAGGCTTGAAGTCATAAACAGCGCAATGCTTGAAGCATTGCAAAGAGCTGCTGGCAAAACGCACTAAAGTGCTGTTTGAATGAATGCTTACGAGCCTGCTGCTGCCTACCACTGCTCAGTCAGACTGCTCTATCAAATCATAGACTTAGTTATAACATAACACACAGAAATACGAGCCTTAGGTCATTAATATGGTCGAATCCGGAAACTATAATCTCAAACTACTTTTATTCTTTCAGTGAAATACGGAACCGTTCCGTATTTTATCTAACGGGTGGCGCAACTCCATATTAGGAAGGTGTTCCTAATGTTTTGTTCTGTGTGTGCGTGCCGTACCAGTGAAAAGTTTGGACACCTACTCATTCCTGGGTTTTTCTTCAAAGTAGCCACCTTTGCCTTGATGACAGCTTTGCACACTCTTGGCATTCTATCACCAGCTTCATGAGAATGCTTTTCCAACCGTCTTGAAGGAGTTCCCACATATGCTGAAGGAGTTCCCACATATTCTGAGCACTTGTTGGCTACTTTTCCTTCACTCTGCGTTCCAGCTCACCCCAAACCATCTTAATTGGGCTGAGTCCAGGTGATTGTGGAGGCCAGGTCATCTGATGCAGCTCTCCATCACTCCAAATAGCCCTTACACAGCCTGGAGGTGTGTTTTGGTACCTGGTCCTGTTGGAAAAACAAATGATAGTCCCACTAAGCGCCAACCAGATGGGATGGCGTATCGCTGCAGAATTGTGTTGTCGTCATGCTGGTTAACTGTGCCATGAATTCTAAATAAATCAGTGTTGCCAGCAAAGCACCATCAAACCACCAGAGATCATCCATTCACCTACTCTGCGTCTCACAAAGACAGGTCGGTTGGAACCAAAAATCTCAATTTGGACTCATCAGACTAAAGGACAAATTTCCACCGGTCTAATGTCCTTTGCTTGTGTTTCTTGGCCCAAGCAAGTCTCTTCTTATTGGTGTCCTTTTTAGTAGTGGTTTCTTTGCAGCAATTCAACCATGAAGGCCTGATTCACGCAGTCTCCTCTGAACAGTTGATGTTGAGATGTGTCTGTTACTTGAACTCTGAATCATTTATTTGGGCTGTAATCTGAGGCTGGTAATTCTAATGAATTTATCCTCTGCAGCAGAGGTAGCTCTGTGTCTTCCTTTCCTGTGGTGGTCCTCATGAGAGCCAGTTTCATCATAGCGCTTGATGGTTATTGCGACTGCAACTTTCACAAAGTTCTCTACTACATAATGATTGGCTAGAGAATGCATAAATCACAGTATAAGAATCTTGGGAACTGCTACAGCTGTATAGAAGCTCCTCTTCCTTCCTGCATTGGAGATGCTGGAGTGTTTATAGCCCCATGTTGTGTGAAAGATACCGAAATGATGACTCACTGGGAGGCCGGCATGGTTGCCATGGCAGCCAGAAGCCCTGCCAGGTATTTCGCAAAGCATGTTTGACAAATTTGAGATTTTCCCAAAGATAGCTGGCTTCATTTGAAGTCAGACTTCAGAGGTGTTTTAAAGGTGGATCTGATCAAAACCCTGTCAGTGTTGAAGCGATTGGTCTTCAGGGGTGTCGAACACGGATTAGTTAGGTCGCTAGCTTAGCTAACTTGTATCCTGCTTTGTCAAATGCACATAGATTGATAGGCTTTGTCATGTGACTTGTTTCCACTGTGTGTGCCAACAGACCGGGAATCAATTCATATTTATTTTTAGATCAAAGGGGTACGGCATGCTGCTTTCATGTAGCTCAGTGGATGAGTCTAATAAAAAAAGACAATGTGAAAACTGACTCATTTGCAATAGATGCCTGTCAAGTGGTAAATATGAGTGCTCTCTGTCGACCACAACCTACTAGACATCTCGATCACTCGCATCACTTTTATTGTTATCCCATCACAGCCTGGGTGGCAGGCAACTATGTGTGCACATTCATTCGGAATCGTTCTTTGTGTGTGAGTGCACTCAACCTTGGGTCATGGATGTGACACTGGGTGTGTAACCACAGGGTTGCGAGATTGCCCTGTTGATGATTATGTAATAGTAGAGCAATACAAATGTAAAGCTTATAGCTTTTTACTAGTACTAAATGTAATAGGTTAATCAGCTGATAGGCCAGACTGAACAATGCGAAACACCATGCATTTTATTTCCCCCAGGTGATTAGTTGAGTATGGGACATGATCTGGTATGCAGTCTAGTGGTGTAATATCATGTCTCACTCTACAGGAGGCCAGACCTCTAAGCACAGCCCCGGCCCCCTCAGTCTGTCCGGCTGATAGACCTCTTTCTCAGAACCCAGTAACACCTACTCAAGTGACACCGTGTCTCATGGACGGAACCGTCGTAACGTGAGTAAAAGACCCCTGTGCTACAGTTACTGGGCGACCGGTGGGAGTAACACTTTCAGGACACAAATTGTTATGCCCAAAATAAACCTAATGAAAATGATTGCCATTCCTTCCAGGTTATCTTTTTTTCCTTCTCTCTTTTAAACATCACTGGACTGTGTAAAAGCTCTGGCCAGTCCCTTATGAAGCCCAGGGTTTTGTTTGTTGTGTTGAGTTTTTTTAATATTAGAAACCAGGCTGCGGGGAACCTGCTTAGAGTCCACTGGTTGTATGTGTGGAACCTTAGTTTGCACTGACTCACTCTCCAGTACATTATAGCGTAGAATAAGTCATGCTTAGCAATTACAGTGAGTGACTGAAGGGAGCATATTCTTTAGAACATATTGGACAGATGTTTAGAGTAGATAGAATTTTGTGGGATCACACCTGCAGTTGAGCCTCTTTTTACACTTTGCAATCTCAAGACCTATTACATGATCAGTTATGCTGTCATTTCACCATATTCATATAACCCTAGAGTTCTTCCTTTGTTAGAAGCCAACCAATGTCTTGAGATTTCTGCTAATTCTCCTCTCCTGTTCTTGCCTGTATTACTCAAGTTCGATATAAAAGAGCAGTCGGCACCAGGCCCACTAGGCCTCCTGTTGTTGTAGCAAAACTGTTTAATCTGCTCATTGACAGCTGTTTTCTGTTTTCGTCACATTCGCCACCCAAACAGTTTAGCAGCTGCAACTGCAGCGGCAGCCTGTCAGGGGTTGTGCGGTATCAATTGCCATGCATTAATCTACATTTAGCCTAGCCTACACAAGGTCCTTTTTTTCATATCAAATTGTATTTGTCACATGCGCCGAATGCAACAGTGAAATGCTTACTTCCAAGCCCTTAACCAAAATGCAGTTTTAAGAAAAAAAGTGTTTAACCTGTTAAGACTCTAGGGGCAGTATTTCATTTTTGGATAAAAAGACGTGCCCGTTTTAAGCGCAATATTTTGTCACGAAAAGATGCTCGAATATGCTTGGAATTGATAGTTTTGGAAAGAAGACAGTCTTACGTTTCCAGAAACGCAAAGATTTTCACTGTGAGTCCCTTAGAACAAATGCTTCGGGCAAAACCAAGATGTATGACCGACCAGGAAATGCACAGGATTTCTGAGGCTACGTTTTCCACGATCGCCTTATATGGCTGTGAATGCGACAGGAATGAACGGACTCTTTCTCTTGTTTCCCCAAGGTCTTTGCAGCATTGTGACGTATTTGTAGGCATATCATTGGAAGATTGACCATAAGGGACTACATTTACCAGGTGTCCCGCTTGGTGTCTGCGTGGCAATCGGTGCGCAAAAGTCAGGTCCCGGTATTTTTCCATTCAAATCTCAGAACAAACCAGGCTACAAGGACGGTGCTTTCAATGGAGAGAAATATGACAAACCACCTTCAGGATTGATTCAAACAACGTTTTCCATGTTTCAGTCGATATTATGGAGTTAATTCGGAAAAAAGTTCGACATGTAGGTGACTGAATTTTCGGTTAGTTTCGGTAGCCATATGCATAGTAACAAAAGGGAACGATGTGTCCTACACAAGAATCTTTCAGGAAAAACTGGACATCTGCTATGTAACTGAGAGTCTCCTCATTGAAACATCTGAAGTTCTTCAAAGGTAAATTATTTTATTTGATTCCTTGGCTGGTTTTTGTGAATATGTTTCGTGCTAAATGCTAAGCTAGCTATCACCACTCTTACACAAATTAGTGATTTTCTCTGGTTCTAAAGCATATTTTGAAAATCTGAGACGACAGGATTGTTAAGAAAAGGATAAGCTTGAGAACAGGCATATTTATTTCATTTCATTTGCGATTTTTAGAAATCGCTAACGTTGCGTTATGCTAATGAGCTTGAGGCTGTAGTTACGCTACCGCATACGGGTTTGGTCGGACTATGAGGTTAAAGTATTTACTCAAATAAACTGAAGTAACAAAATGAGTCAATGTGCAGTTAGGTTAGTTGAGGTATTTGAGGTAATATGTAGGTAAATTGACTGCATAGATAATAAACAGAGAGTAGCAGCAGCGTAAAAATGGTGGTGGGGGACAATGCAAATCCGGCTAGCCATTTGATTAGCTGTTCAGGAGTCTTATGGCTTGAGGGTAGAAGCTGTTAAGAAGCCTTTTGGACCTAGACTTGGCGCTCCGGTACCGCTTGCCGTGCGGTAGCAGAGAGAACGGTCTAAACTAGGGTAGCTGGAGTCTGGCAATTTTTTGGGGCCTTCCTCTGACACCACCTGGTATAGAGGTCCTGGATGGCAGGAAGCTAGGCCCAGTGATGTACTGGGCCATACACACTACTGTCTGCAGTGCCTTGCAGTTGGAGGCAGAGCAGTTGCCATACAGGCAGTGATGCAACCTCTCTGGTGCAGCTGTATAACTTATTTTCACTCTCCTGAAGGGGAATAGGTGATGTTGTGCCCTTTTCATAACTTCCTTGGTGTGTTTGGACCATGATAGATAGTTTGTTGGTGATGTGGACACTAAGGAACAACCTGCTCCACTACAGCTTCGTCGATGAGAATGGGGGTGTGCTCGGGCCTATTTTTCCCTGTAGTCCACAATCATCTCCTTTGTCTTGATCACGTTGAGGGAGAGGTTGTCTCTGACCTCCCTATAGGCTGTCTCATCGTTGTCGGTGATCAGGCCTACCACTGTTGTGTCGTTGGCAAACTTAATGATGTTGTTGGAGTTGTGCTTGGCCATGCAGTCATGGGTGAACAGGGAGTACAGGAGGGGACTGAGCACGCACCCCTGAGGGGCCCCTGTGTTGACGATCAGCGTGGCAGATCTGTTGTTACGTACCCTTATCACCTGGGGGAGGCCCAGTTGTCCAGGATCCAGTTGTAGAGGGTGGTGTTTAGTCCCAGGGTCCTTAGCTTAGTGATGAGCTTTGTGGGCACTATGGTGTTGAATGCTGACCTGTAGTCAATGAATAGCATTGTCACGTAGGTGTTCCTTTTGTCCAGGTGGGAAAGGGCAGTGTGGAGTGCAATAGAGATTGCACCATCTGTGGATCTGTTGGGGTGGTATGCAAATTGGAGTGTGTCTAGAGTTTCTGGGATAATGGTGTTGATGTGAGCCATGACTAGCCTTTCAAAGCACTTCATGGCTACAAAAGTGAATGCTTCAGGTCGGTAGTCATTTAGGCAGGTTACCTTGGGGTTTTTGGGCACAGGTACTATGGTGGTCTGCTTGAAACATGTTGTTATTACAGACTCTGTCAGAGTCCGGTTGAAAATGTCAGTGAAGACCCTTGCCAGTTGGTCAGCGCATGCTCGCAGTACACATCCTTGTAATTAGTCTGGCCCTGCGGTCTTGTGAATGTTGACCCGTTTAAAGGTCTTACTCACATCGGCTACGGAGAGTGTGATCACACGTTCGTCCGGAACAGCATGCATGCTTCAGTGTTGCTTGCCTTGACGCAAGCATGGAAGTTACTTAACTTGTCTGGTAGGCCTGTGTCACTGGGCAGCTCGCGTCTCTGCTTCCCTTTGTAGTCAGTAATAGTTTGCCAATCCTGCCACATCCAACGAGCGTTGGAGCCATTGTAGTGCGATTCGATCTTAGTCCCGTATTGGCGCTTTTCCTGTTTGTTGGAGGGCATAGTGGAACAGCTTATACGTTTTCGGGTTAGAGTCCCGCTCCTTGAAAGCGGAAGCTCAACCTTTAGAGGTAGACCCTCCCTCTGCTTTGAGAGACACCGCTGCATCTGAGCTAAGATAGTTAACTTTTGCAGGGACATATACAGGATGCTACCCTCCACAACATAACCTTCACTCCAGATCAAAACTCCAAACCTACAACCTAATTTGGCACCATATAACCTGGAAAGAATAATTATATATTTTCCAAGCTATACAGAGGGTGTTCTGGCAAACAAAGTCCTGAGAACCTGGAACTGAGACAGACCAGATACAACTTCAATTAGCACTGAGGTGTGAAATGAAAGGTGTCGAAGCCTTTGAGCCCAACAAATGGGCAGGCTATCCCACTCAAATCCAGAGGCCTTTGAAGCTGTTCAGAGATCATATTCTACAAGAAATCATCTCCAGAAATAAAAGCTTCTCCCAAGTGGATGTGACACCTACCCTCGTTGCCTGCTGCACTGCTGCTTGGATTCCACTTGGCGATCTGTTCGCTGTCTGCCCAACCTTGGGACAGACTATGTTTGTTCCCACACTCAGGACTCCGACTCTGTATTGGTTACACAGACTTTTGGCTGCCCATCCTACTCTAACCACCTCTCGCCAGCTTTGTATTCATGTTTCTTGATGAAATTGCTGTACAATATGATCTTGTTGCCATGTAATGCACATTCAAATGTCATATATCAACACTGCAGAGCTCTCCTTGTCCTCGGCCGTGCCTTGATTGAATTACTTTCGACGATATCTTGAAATGTGCATGTACACCCTGGCCTATATACTGTTCCGAGCCCCAATTCTGACTTGTGCGCTGATATCTGCTTCACTATTTTCTGCACGTTAACACTAGAAGCTTACTACCTAAAATTGATTAATTGAAAGTGTGAATTCACAGCTACAATCCAGATGTGCTGGTCATTACTGAGTCGTGGTTAACCTGTCTAGGACTAGCGAAACCTCCTCCGCAACAGCCAGGGAAAGTGCAGGGCGCCAAATTCAAAACAACAAAAATCTAATTAAAATTTCTCAAGCATGCAAGTATTTTACACCATTTTAAAGATAAAATTCTCGTTAATCCAGCCACAGTGTCTGATTTCAAAAAGGATTTACAGCGAAAGCACCACAAACGATTGTTAGGTAACCACCAAGCCACAAAAACACAGACATTTTTTCAGCCAAAGAGAGGAGTCACAAAAAGCAGAAATAGAGATAAAATGAATCACTAACCTTTGATGATCTTCATCAGATGACACTCATAGGTCTTTATGTTACACAATACATGTATGTTTTGTTTGATAAAGTTCATATTTATATCAAAAAATCTAATTTTACATTGGCATGTTATGTTCAGTAGTTCTAAAACATGCAGTGATTTTGCAGAGAGCCACATTAATTCACAACTATTATACATGGAACTTTATCTAAACTTCTCCTTAATGCAACCGCTGTGTCAGATTTTTAAAAAACTTTATGGAGAAAGCAAACCATGCAATCTGAGTACGGCCTTTAGACAACAAAGCAGCCAAAAAGATACTCAGAAATAGCATTTTAAATATTCACTTACCTTTGATCTTCATCAGAATGCACTCTCAGGAATCCCAGTTCCACCATAAATGTTTGATTTGTTCGATAATGTCCATCAGTTATGTCCAAATCTTTTGTTAGGGCGTTTGGTAAACAAATCCAAAGCGCGTTCAGGTCGCGTCGGACGAAAAGTTCAAAAAGTTAAGTTACAGCCTGTAGAAACATGCCAACCTAAGTATGGAATCAATCTTTAGGATGTTTTTAACATAAAACTTCATTAATGTTCCAACCGGACAATTCCTCTGTCTGTACAAATGAAGTGGAATGTAGCTACCTTTCACATGAGCGTGCCAGACCGAGGCTGTGGCACTCTGCCAGACCACTCACTCAAAGAGCCCTTATGAGCCCCTCCTTTAGAGTAGAATCCTCAAAACAGGTTCTAAAAACTGTGGACATCTAGTGGAAGCCTTGGGAAGGGAAACATAACTAATATCCCACTATATCTTCAATGGGGGCTTAGTTGAAAAGCTACAAACATCAGATTTCACACATCCTGGTCGGATTTTTTTCTCAGGTTTTTGCCTGCCATATGAGTTCTGTTATACTCACAGACATCATTCAAACAGTTTTAGAAACTTCAGTGTTTTCTATCCAAATGTACTATTCATATGCATATTCTAGCTTTTACGGCTGAGTAGCAGGCAGTTTAATTTGGGCACGTTTTTCATCCAAGCTACCCAATACTGCCCCCCCCCCTGATGTTAACCTTTTCTGATTATAACCTTTTTCGGCAAGACCGATCTTCCAAATGTGGGGGAGTGGCAATCTTTACCAAGGATCACCTTCAGTGATCAGTTGTCCCCACCAAGTCTGTCCCGAAACAATTTGATTGGCAGGTTTTAAGCATTAAACTTTCAAATAGCTCTTCGTTGACTGTCTCTGTGCGTTATCGTCCTCCATCAGCATCGGCATGTACCCTACCTGCCCTAAGCTCTCTCCTGGCCCCTTACACTAAAGTCTGAATTTGTCCTGCTAGGTGACCTAAACTGGGACATGCTTAAACCAACTGACCAAGTCCTAAAGCAATGGGACTCCCTAAATCTTTCTCAGATTATTACCAATCCCACAAAGTATGACTCCAAACACCCAGAAAAGGCTACTCTCCTTGACGTTATCCTCACAAATAATCCTGATAGGTATCAGTCTGGTGTTTTCTGTAATGACCTTAGTGATCACTGTTTTACAGCCTGTGTTCGTAATGGCTGCTCAGTAAAATGAGCTGGCCTGATTTGTCATAGACACTTGGTAAAAAACTTTAATGAGCAAGTCTTCCTTCATGAGCTGGCCTCTGTAAATGGCTATAGAATCAGCTTGATCCCCTCTGTCAAAGACGCTTGGAACTTAAAAAATATATATTTTTAGTGGCAAACGCCCCCATAAAGAGAATTAAACACGCCCCCATGAAAATTAAAACTGGGTTTTGCCCCTGGTTCGACCGGGATCTTGCAGAGTTACTCCACCTCAAGAATTGCATTTGGCGAAAGGCTCAGCACACGTGTACTCTGACTGGCTCTCGTTCAGACAAATGAGAAATAAGTGCACTCAGGCTATCCGGAAGGTCCAAGTTAGTTACTTTAAGGAGCAGTTCTCTCTGGGTCTAACCCCAAGAAGTTCTGGGAAAACGGTTAAAGATCTGGAGAATAAACACTCCTCCACAGCTGCCCATGTCCCTTAAGGTTATGTGGAACCTCTTAGAACTACCCATCCCGGATCCGGGAGAATTGTCATCAACTGACACTAATTAGCCGGACAAAAAATATTACTAGAAAATATTCATATTCATGGAATCACAAGTGAGATATAGTGAAACACAGCTTAACCTTTTGTTAATCACCCTGTCATCTCAGATTTTGAAATTATGCTTTTACAGCCAAAGCAAGACCAGCATTTGTGTAAGTTTGTCGATGGCCTAGCATAGCATTATATCCAGCTAGCAGCAGGAAGCTTGGTCACAAATCAGAAAAGCAATCAAATTAACCGTTTACCTTTGATCTTCGGATGTTTTCACTGACGAGACTCCCAGTTAGACAGCAAATGTTCATTTTGCTCCATAAAGATTATTTTTATAGCCGAAATACCTCAGTTTGGTTGAGAAATCCGACAACGCCGAAAAATATTCAAAATGAGATCCATAATATCGACAGAAACATGGCAAACGTTTTTTATAATCAATCCTCAAGGTGTTTTTCCAATATCTATTCGATAATATATCAACCGGGTCAGTTGGCTTCTAGTAGGAGTGAGAGAAACAATGGCCGCATTTGTCTATTATGCACAAATTCCTCTGAGAGCTACCAGCTGACCACTGACGCAATGATGGGTCCTGCCCCCATCATCGCGAAGCCTATCTCTGACCTTTTTAACTTCTCCTCTCTATTGCTTGGAAGGCAGCCATGGTTCATCCTTTATATAAAGGGGGAGATTAAGCTGATCCTTACAATTATAGGCCTATTTCTATTTTTCCCTGTTTATCAAAAGTGATGGAAAAACTTGTCAATAGTCAACTGACTGGCTTTCTTGATGTCTATATTATTCTCTCTGGTATGCAATCTGGTCTCTGCTCAGGTTATGGATGTGTCACTGCAAACTTAACCTCTCTGGGATATGTGGGACACTAGCGCCAAAAGCCAGAGAAAATGCAGTGCGCCAAATTCAAATAAATTACTATAAAAATCAAACTTTCATGAAATCACACATGTAAGATACCAAATTAAAGCTGCACGTGTTGTGAATCCAGCCAACGTGTCAGATTTCAAAAATGCTTTTCGGCGAAAGCAAACGATGCTATTATCTGAGAGTAGCACCTCCGTAAACAAAGCGAGAGAACATATTTCAACCCTGCAGGCGTGACACAAAACGCAGAAATCAAAATATAAATCATGCCTTACCTTTTGACAAGCTTCTTCTGTTGGCATTCCAATATGTCCCATAAACATCACAAATGGTCCTTTTGTTCGATTAATTCCATCGATATACATCCAAAATTTATTTGGCGCATTTGATCCAGAAAAACACCGGTTCCAACTTGCGCAACGTGACTACATAATATCTCGAAAGTTACCTGTAAGCTTTGCCAAAACATTTCAAACTACTTTTGTAATACAACTTTAGGTGTTTTTTTTGTACGTAAATAATCAATAAAATTGAAGACTGGATGATCTGTGTTCAATACAGGAAGAAAACACTGACACTACCTTTCTGGTCACGTGCCTCTAACAAACAGTACACTTGAAGTGACCCTCGTTTTGAACAGGGCTACTTCTTCATTACACAAAGGAAAAACCTCAACCAATTTCTAAAGACTGGTGACATCCAGTGGAAGCGGTAGGAACTGCAAGAAGGTCCCTTAGAAATCTGGATTCCCAATGAAAACCCATTTGAAAAGGGAGTCTGAATGGTTTTTCTTCTGGGTTTCGCCTGCTACATAAGTTATGTTATCCTCACAGACATGATTTAAACAGTTTTAGAAACTTCAGAGTGTTTTCTATCCAAATCTACTAATAATATGCATATCTTCTGTGGATGAGTAGCAGGCAGTTGATTTTGGGCATGCATTTCATCCGGACGTGAAAATACTGCCCCCTGTCACCAAGAAGTTAAAGGTCCTCAATGATGTCACCATAGCCCTTGATTCTAAGCAATGTGGGGCTGCTATTTTTATTGACTTGGCCAAAGCTTTTGATACGGTAGACCATTCCATTCTTATGGGCCGGCTAAGGAGTATTTGTGTCTCTGAGGGGTCTTTGGCCTGGTTTGATAACTACCTCTCAAAGAGTGCAGTGTTTAAAGTCAGAACATCTGCTGTCTTAGCCACTGCCTGTCACCAAGGGAGTACAAGGTTTGATCCTAGGCCCCACGCTCTTTCAATTTACATAAAAAACATAGCTCAGGTAGTAGGAAGCTCTCTTATCCATTTATATGCTGATGATAGTCTTATACTCAGCTGGCCCCTACCCGGATTTAAACGCTCTACATCAAAGCGTTCTTAGTTTCCAACAAGCTTTCTCTGCCCTTAGCCCTGTTCTGAACACCGCAAAACAAAAGTAATGTGGTTTGGTAATAAAATGCCCCTCTCCCCACGTGTGATTACTACCTCTGCGTGTTTAGAGCTTGAGGTAGTCACCTCATACAAGTACTTGGGAGTATGGCTGGACGGTACACTCTCCTTCTCCCAGCACATATCAAAGCTGCAGGCTAAAGTTAAATCTAGACTTGGTTTCCTCTATCGTAATCGCTCCACTTTCACCCCAGCCGCCAAACTAACCCTGATTCAGATAACCATCCTACCCATGCTAGATTACGGAGACTTAATTTATAGATCAGCAGTTAAGGGTGCTCTTGAGTGGCTAGATGTTCTTTTCCATTCGGCCATCAGATTTGCCACCAATGCTCATTATTGGACACATCACTGCACTCTAAACTCCTCCGTAAACGGGTCATCTCTGTATACCCGTTGCATGACCCACTGGTTGATGCTTATTTATAAAACCCTCTTAGGCCTCATTCCCCTCTATCTGAGATCTACTGCAGCCCTCTTCCTTCACATACAACACCTGTTCTGCCAGTCACATTCTGTTTGTATTTATTATGGATCCCTATTAACTGCTGCCAAAGCAACAGTTACTCTTCCTGGGGTCCAGCAAAATTAAGGCAGTTTATACAATTTCAAAAACCTTACAATACATTCACAGATTTCACCCTACTCCACCACTACCATGTATCTACTGTACTAAGTGTATGCATGTGTCTGTGTCAATGTTTGTTGCTTCGCAGTCCCCGCTGTCCATATGGTGTTTTTTTTTTAATCTGTTTTTTAAATCTAATTTTACAGCTTGCGTCAGTTACTTGATGTGGAATTTGCTAAAAACCTGTGTGCTACCCAGCCAGCATAGATGTTATCTGCATATGAGAGTTTTAGGAGCTCTCAACATGTCAATACTTCTCACATATAAAAGTAGTGATGAAGCCAATCTATCCTCCACTTTCAGCCACTTTTAATATTAGTTCTCTGTGTACATCCAAGGGCCAGCCTTGCTGCCCTGTTCTGAGCCAATTGCAATTTTACTAAGTACTTTTTTCTGGCACCTGACCACACGGCTAAACAGTAGTCAAGGTGAGACAAAACTATGGCCTGTAGGACCTGCTTTGTTGATAGTGTTGTCAAGAAGGCAGAGCATAGCTTTATTATAGACAGTCTTCTCCCCATCCTTGCTACTACTGCATCAATATGTTTTGACCATGACAGTTTACAATCTAGGATTACTCCAAGCAGTTTAGTCATCTCAACTTGCTCAATTTCCACATTATTTATATAAAATTTATTACAAGTTTTTTTTTAATGCTTTTAGTTTTCAAAATATTTAGGGCTAACTTATTCCTTGACACCACTCTGAAACTAACTGCAGCTCTTTGTTGAGTGTTAAAGATCCCCAAAGCACACATACCTGGGTCGCTCATCTTTTCAGTTCGCTGCAGCTAGAGACTGGAACGAGCTGCAATAAACACTCAAACTGGACAGTTTTATCTCAATCTATTCATTCAAAGACTCAATCATGGACACTCTTACTAACAGTTGAGGC
The DNA here is from genome assembly GCF_034236695.1 of Oncorhynchus nerka. Taxonomy (NCBI): domain Eukaryota; kingdom Metazoa; phylum Chordata; class Actinopteri; order Salmoniformes; family Salmonidae; genus Oncorhynchus; species Oncorhynchus nerka. The sequence continues at coordinate 51,851,868 of NC_088408.1, read as the reverse complement.
TGCTTCACGTGATGTATTGTTGTCTCTACCTTGCCCTTTGTGCTGCCATGCTATGTTTTTGTCTTAGGTCTCTTTATTTGGTGTTGTCTCTCTTGTCGTGATGTGTGTTTTGTCCTATATTTTTATATTATTTATATTTTTAATCCCAGCCCCCAACCCTGCAGGAGGCATTTTGCCTTTTGGTAGGCTGTCATTGTAAATAAGAATTTGTTCTTAACTGAATAGCTCTCTGCGGATGTGGCCTGTAATCCGTGGCTTCTGGTTGGGGTATGTGCGTACGGTAACTGTGGTAACAACGTCATCGATGCACTTATTTATGAAGCCAGTGACTGATGTGGTGTACTCCTCAATGCCATCGGAATAATTCCGGAACATATTCCAGTCTGTGCTAGCTAAACAGTCCTGTAGCTTAGCATCTGCTTCATCTGACCACTTTTTTTTATTGACCGAGTCACTGGTGCTTCCTGCTTTAGTTTTTGCTTGTAAGCAGGAATCAGAGGATAGGATTTTGGTCAAATTTACCAATTGGAGAGCTTTGTATGTGTGTGTGGAGTAAATGTGGTCTAGAGTTGTTGTTTTTTCCCCTCCGGTTGCTCAATTAACATTCTGGTAGAAGTGAGGTATAATGTATTTAAGTTTCCCTGCATTAAAGTCCCCAGCAACTAGGAGCGCCACCTCTGGATGAGCATTTTCTTGTTTGCTTACGGCCTTATACAGCTCGTTGAGTGCTGTCTTAGTGCCAGCATCGGTTTGTGGTGGTAAATAGACAGCTATGAAAAATATAGATAAACTCTCTTGGTAAATAATGTGGTCTACATCTTATGAGATACTCTACCTCAGGCGAGCAAAACCTCGAGACTTCCTTCAATTTTGTGCACCAGCTGTTATTTACAAGTGGACACAGACCACCACCCCTTGTCTTACCGGAGGCAGCTGTTCTATCTTGCCGATGGACCGAAAACCCAGCCATCTGTATGATATCCATGTCGTTGTTCAGCCACGACTTGGTGAAACATAAGGTAATACAGTTTTTAATGTCCCGTTGGTAGAATAGTCTTGATCGGATCTTTTCCGTTTTGTTGTCCAATGATTGCACGTTGGCTAATAGGACTGATGGTAAGAGGGTGATTATCCACTCACCGTCGGATCCTTACAAGGCACACCGACTTACATCCCTGAAATCTCAGTCTCTTCTTCATGCGAATGATGGGGATTTGGGCATTGTTGGGTGTCTGAAGTAAATCCTTCGCATCCGACTCGTTAAAGAAAACATCTTCATCCAGTACGAGGTGAGTAATCGCTGACCTGATGTCAGCCATAATAGACTGTAGAAGAAACATTATGTACAAAATAAAATAATGTGAAAAAACACACAACAGCACAATTGGTTAGTAGCCCGTAAAACGGTAGCCATCTCCTCCGGCGCCATCAACGTTCTAGGACGTTTTTGGATCTTTACCCATTTTGACATTTAATCCACAGATAAAAGAGGAACTAATAGTTTCTAGTAGTATTTTCTCCTTCAGTAGTAGTCTTCGGTGGACTTTATATAGTGCATTTGGAAAGTATTGAGACCCCTTGACTTTATTCACATTTTAATGAGTTACAGCCTTATTCTGAAATTGATTAAATAAATGTTTTTCTTCATCAATCTACACACAATTCCCCATAATGACAAAGCCAAAACAGGTTTTGTGAAATGTTAGCATATTTCAAGAACCCCCCCTCTGTAAATATCACATTTACATAAGTATTCAGACTCTGTTGAAGACTTGTCCCGAAGCCACTCCTGCGTGTCTTGACTGTGTCCTTAGAGTTGCTATCCTGTTGGAAGGTGAACCTTCACTCCATTCTGAGGTCCTGAGCATTCTGGAACAAGTTTTCATCAAGGATCTCTTTGTACTTTGCTCTGTTCATCTTTCCCTCGATCCTGACTAGTCTCCCAGTCCATGTCACTGAAAAACATCCCCACAGCATGATGCAGACACCACCATGTTTCACCGTAGGGATGGTGCCAGGCCTCATCCAGAGGTTAAGCTTGGCTTTCAGGCCAAATAGTTCAATCTTGTTTTCATCAGACCAGAGAATCTTGTTTCTCATGGTCTGAGAGTCTTTAGGTGCCTTTTGGCAAACTCCAAGCGGGCTGTCGTGTCTTTTACGGAGTGGCTTCTGTCTGGCCACTCTCCATAAAGGCCTGATGGGAGAACCTTCCAGAAGGACCATCATCTCCACAGATGGACTCTGTCAGAGTGACCATCGGGTTCTCTGTAACCTCCCTGACCAAGGCCCTTCTCCCCCTATTGCTCAGTTTGGCCGGGCGGCCAGCTCTAGGAAGAGCCTTGGAGATTCCAAACTTCTTCCATTTAAGAGTGATGGAGGCCACTGTGACTCTTGGGGACCTTCAATGCTGCAGAGTTATTTTGGTACCCTTCCCTAGATCTCGTCCTTTGACCACATGGCTTGGTTTCTGCTCAGACATGAACACTCAACTATGGGACCTTTTTATAGACAGGTGTGAGCCTTCCCTTATCCTATTCAATCAATTTAATTTACCATAAATGGACTCCAAGTTGTTGAAACATCTCAAGGACGATCAATAGAAATCGGCTGCATCTGCACTCAATTTCAAGTCTTATAGCAAAGGGTCTGAATACTTATGTAATTAAGGTATTTCAGTTTTTTTAAATTGTACATTTGCCTAAATGTCTAAACCATCATACACTTTGTCATTATAGGGTATTGTGTGTAGATTGTGGATTTTATTTATTTAATCCTTTTTAGAATAATGCTGAAACATAAAAATGTGGAAAAAGTCAAGGGGTCTGAATACTTTATGAATGCACTGTAAGTCGATATTCAGGTTTTTCTCCCATGGCTGCAGGTGTGTTTTGCCTGTCAATCAGAGTGGAATACTACTTATCACGATATTAAGTGAACTTTGGGTAGCCTCTCCAATTTGACCCAAAGTCATGTAGTATTAATAGATAGCCATAATAATCTGACCATCTGCCTCTCTCTCAACTTGTGCTTTTTCATCTCCTCGCTGTTTCTGTCTCTCCTTATCATGATGGGAAATGTCCCAACATTGGCAAAATAATCATATCATCGAAATTGGGTGCATGTGAACTTCAATACAGTTTGTCTGCTAACAAATCATGTTTAGTAGATCCAGTACAGAAGGCAGCACTCGTTTGTACTCTGTGTGTGTGCCAATGTTTTCTCGTGTGTGTGTGTGTGTGTGTGTGTGTGTGTGTGTGTGTGTGTTGTTGTAGGGAGTGGGCACTTCCAAGGTCACAGAAGGAGTGCAGTATTAAATAACATGCCTGTGGTTTTTCCGTCTGCTTGCTTTTCTACCCCAAGGGAGCGATAAGCTCATTGATACTTTCACTGTGGAGGAAAACTAACCCAACTGGGGATGGCATACTAGGGTGTAAATGGGGGCAGCTGGTAATCTATCACCTACTGCACATGTGTCAAACTCATTCAACAGACGGCTGAGTGTCTGCAAGCTTTCACTCCTCGTTTGTACTTAATTGATGAATAAAGTTCACTGATTAGTAAGACACTCAACTGGTTGTTTAGGTCTTAATTTTACACATTGAAAGAAGCCAAATACAAGCAGACACTCTGCCCTCTATGGATTGGGTTTGACACCCCTGCCTTACTGCTTTTACCAAGGATGGCAAAGGTCATTTTCCCCGCATGCCCACTTTGTGCTTGTTTTTGTCTCTCTCCGGATGGCTGCTTTTCTAGGAAGTGTTGCTAGGCACAGTCAGGGCACCCAGTGCATTTAAGCACTGAACGTACGTAGTTTGGTGTATTTAATACAAATATGTGATGTTTGTGGTCCATCTGTGGATGATGAGGTGTGACTGTACAAGAGTTTTGTTTCTATCACCATGGTGGTCATTTCTTCAGTAGGCTCAAATGGCCCCTAGAATTCTAGCTGGATCAGCAGGTAGGCCTATTTGATTATGCTAGGCTATATAGACCTACTATTAAAGGTGTAGGCCTAGTCCTTTTTATGCTTTCTCAGGGTTCTACATGAACTTTTCCCATATTTTCAGTTGGTGGCACCAGCACATGATTTGGTCGCACCGATTTTTAAATAAATATATTTTTAAATAATTGGTAATGACCTGGCCTGTGTCCGATAATGTACCTGCATTCCATACAGGACCAGGCTAATAATGACTAGCCATCTTTTACATTAGCATGCCCGTGTGTTCTTATATAGATTTGGATATATTTACTGTAACAGCAAAGGAAAGAGACTGTTCAAATAAAGTGCAACATGTATTTATAGCAGATTTCAAAGTCCCATGTGTTCTTTTCTGTGAAATCCTCTAATGGGCAGAATAAAAAAATTAAGATGATAATAAATAGCATACTTGATACCACAAAAAAAAGCAGGGAGTAGGAATGTGATTTCCCTCACTTTTCAGGTTTTTGCTCTCAATATGTTATTTAATACAAAAGCAACTATGTTAAAACCACATCAGGGGTCAATTTTGTAGGTCTGGGAAAATGTTTTTTTTTCTGTGTAGTTTTATTCAGGTGTGCACCAGCTAGACCGTTTTTTTTGTTTGACTTGTGGTGTTTCTGTAGCACACTTGTGATATATTTTTATAAATAAATACAAAGCCCACTGGGTTGATGCAAATAATCATGATTTTGCCAGGTAAGCAGGCTACTTTATAGTTCGCCTTTTAATTGCCTTTCCATCTACCAGAAAACGGTTAGACTATCATTAGCATCGCTAATGGCCACACACACACACACACAGTGGGGCAATTTTTTTTAGATTTATTTAGTCAGCCACCAATTGTGCAAGTTCTCCCCCTTAAAAAGATGAGAGGCCTGTAATTTTCATCATAGGTACACTTCAACTATGACAGACAAAATGAGGGAAAAAAATCCAGAAAATCACATTGTAGGATTTATTTGCAAATTATGGTGGAAAATAAGTATTTGGTCTAACAAAAGTTTATCTCAATACTTTATTATATACCCTTTGTTGGCAATGACAGTGGTCAAATGTTTTCTGTAAGTCTTCACAAGGTTTTCACACACTTGCTGGTATTTTGGCCCATTCCTCCATGCAGATCTCCTCTAGAGCAGTGATGTTTTGGGGCTGTTGCTGGGCAACACGGACTTTCAACTCCCTCCAAAGATTTTCTATGGGGTTGAGATCTGGAGACTGGCTAGGCCACACCAGGACCTTGAAATGCTTCTTACGAAGCCACTCCTTCGTTGCCCGGGCGGTGTGTTTGGGATCATTGTCATGCTGAAGGACCCAGCCTCATTTCATCTTCAATGCCCTTGCTGATGGAAGGAGGTTTTCACTCAAAATCTCACGATACATGGCCCCATTCATTCTTTCCTTTACACGGATCAGTCGTCCTGGTCCCTTTGCAGAAAAACAGCCCCAAAGCATGATGTTTCCACCCCCATGCTTCACAGTAGGTATGGTGTTCTTTGGATGTAATTCAGCATTCTTTGTCCTCCAAACACGACGAGTTGAGTTTTTACCAAAAAGTTATATTTTGGTTTCATCTGACCATATGACATTCTCCCAATCTTCTTCTGGATCATCCAAATGCTCTCTAGCAAACTTCAGACGGGCCTGGACAGGTACTGGCTTAAGCAGGGGGACACGTTTGGCACTGCAGGATTTGAGTCCCTAGCGGCGTAGTGTGTTACTGATGGTAGGCTTTGTTACTTTGGTCCCAGCTCTCTGCAGGTCATTCACTAGGTCCCCCCGTGTGGTTCTGGGATTTTTGCTCACCGTTCTTGTGATCATTTTGACCCCACGGGGTGAGATCTTGCGTGGAGCCCCAGATCGAGGGAGATTATCAGTGGTCTTTTATGTCTTCCATTTCCTAATAATTGCTCCCACAGTTGATTTCTTCAAACCAAGCTGCTTACCTATTGCAGATTCAGTCTTCCCAGCCTGGTGCAGGTCTACAATTGTGTTTCTGGTGTCCTTTGACAGATCTTTGGTCTTGGCCATAGTGGAGTTCGGGGTGTGACTGAGGTTGTGGACAGGTGTCTTTTTTTATACTGATAACAAGTTCAAACAGGTGCCATTAATACAGGTAACGAGTGGAGGACAGAGGAGCCTGTTAAAGATGAAGTTACAGGTCTGTGAGAGCCAGAAATCTTGCTTGTTTGTAGGTGACCAAATACTTATTTTCCACCATAATTTGCAAATTCATAAAAAATCCTACAATGTGATTTTCTGCATTTTTTCCCCTAAGTTTGCCTGTCATAGTTGAAGTGTACCTATGATGAAAATTACAGGCCTCATCTTTTTAAGTGGGAGAACTTGCACAATTGGTGGCTGACTAAATACCCTTTTTCCCCACTGTAGGTATGTAGATAGATCCTACTGCTGCGATTGGATAGAGCGAGGCTGTAACTCTCCTGTGACGATCTGAAGGATCAGGTTACAGTGGGTCCGCTCTACAGCGTGCTCTGGGAAGTCAACTGTTTTTTATGGTGGTCATAAAATACGCTGCCTCTGTGCTCTGTAGTGTTCGAGATTGGAATGTAAACTGTGGAACACAGAGACCCTTGGCCATCAAAAGCTTTAATAATTAAACAATATTTCTATTTTTGAGAATGTGGCAATGGTTTATGGACACTTAAGGGACAGTCATGTCGAGTGTGTTTCATTTGTTAACTGTCTCTTAAAGTGTACATTTCTCAGCTGTCAGGTTTACATCTAGATGTTGGATAAAATTTATGAGTAAATATGAAACTATTTGTGAGAAGATGTAATGTGATCTTGGCCTCTTAATGACGTATTTGTTAAGATGTAAAGTTTTAACTAGTCAGTGACCACACCCCTGTGAGGCCAGACATTACATCAGGCATCATGGAATCGCCTTTTTTCCCACAGAGTATAAAACCACTTCCTACAAAATGTACATTAAGTCAGAGAACGCCAGGACAGAGTCCCCATGTTGGAATGGCTACAATTCTATAGACCATCAGACCAGAACATTTGGAGCTGATGCTACATGTGAAATGGGTAACTTCTTGAGTGTAGGGGGCAGTATTTTCATTTTTAGCTTAAAAAAAAAATACCCATTTGAAATGGACTATTTCTCAGGCCTAGAAACTAGAATATGCATATAATTGTCAGATTAGGATAGAAACCACTAAAGTTTCCAAAACTGTCAAAATATTGTCTGTGAGTATAACAGAACTGATATTGCAGGCGAAAACCTGAGGAAAATCCAACAAGGAAATGCTGTTTTTCCTGAAAGCTCTGTTCCATTGGATGCCTTACCTCCATTTAAAAGGGATATCAACCAGATTCCCTTTCCTATGGCTTCCTCAAGCTCTGAACAGTCTTTAGACATAGTTTCAGGCTTTTATTTTGAAAAATGAGCGAGAGAACCCATCGCGTCAGTGGATGGCTGGGTGCCAGCAGAGTTTTTCATGCGCAACAGCGATTTTCTTTCTCTCACCTATGGAAGAAGCTACATTCCGGTTGACATATTATCGATTTATATATTGTAAAAACAACCTGAGTTTTTGATTATGAAAAACATTTGACATCTTTCTATGCACTTTACTGATACTATTTGGAATTTTCATGTGCGATGTCATGACCGCTCGAGCCTGTGGATTTCTGAACATAACGCGCCAAACAAATGGAGGTATTTTGCATATAAAAATCATCTTTATGGAACAAAAAGGAACATTTATTGTGTAACTGGGAGTCTCGTGAGTGCAAACATCCGAAGATCATCAAAGCTAAGCGATTTAATTTATTGCTTTTCTGACTTTCGTGACCAATCTACTTGGCTGTTTGTAATATTTTGTCTACTGAGAGAGATGTTCTTACATAAACGCTTGTTATGCTTTCGCCGAAAAGCTTTATTGAAATCTGACACGCCAGGTGGATTAACAACAAGCAAAGCTGTGTTTTGCTATATTGCACTTGTGATTTCATGAACATTTTATATTTTTAGTAATTTAATTTGAATTTGGCGCTGTGCAATTCAGTGGATGTTGATGAAAAATTATCCCGCTAACGGGATGGGTGCATCAAGAAGTTAAGAACTACATCTCAATAGGCAATGGAGACAATACAGTGTGTAGCGTTGACTACACAGCTGGAAATGGTTAAAACTGCTGAGACTATCGATCACTACAGAATGAGAGCAAATCCTAGACGTATCATTCCTAGTCTGCAGTTGAAAATTACATGAGTCTAGTACGAGAATACTGGCAACCGCGGAAGCATCTATTCTATGCAACGACCATCTGTACGCATGATGTATCCATTACAACAGATGCTATCCAGAGCCGCTGAGAAAGCGACAACTACGAAATACATTGTGACTGCTGGGGAAGTTAACCAGAGACTCCCTGATGAACTGACTCTCCAGCAGACGGACCGGCGATTCTAACAGAGAAGACAACGACATACGGACGTAAATATATACATTGCAGTTATTTTTGAATTATTGTCCGTTCATGTGCAAAGGATTAGTATTTCAATTAATATAATTATCTGCTGTGTGTAGTGAATCCATTTAGTCTTTCCCGCTTTTTATCTGTCCCCACCCCTTTCCATTGTCTACCAAGCCGACATACTGGTTTAGCCCACTAGGGACTTATCAATGCATTTTGTTAGTAACAAATAACTATATTGTTTATGTCATTTTGTGATTTGATTAGTCAGTAAATAAATAATTAAGCCAATTTGTATATCGTTGATTCATTAAGTCAATTCGGGAAATAGAGACTTCCCGTGGTGCCCCGACTTCCTAGTTAATTGAAGTGTACATGATTTAGTTTATCACTTAATAATTACATAGAGAATTGATTTGATAAAATATGTCTTCACCTTTAATGAGTCAGACACGATACTCTGTTCCCTTTCACATCTCCTCACATCTCATCACTCATATCACTTGGTGTATTTTACTGCTACTATAAGAGCTAGCTCAATAGTGATGACATTTTCTTACCAAGACATAAATGTGCATAATATCTAACGAGAGTGAGGGTAGGAAAAAAGATGATGAATGACTCTAATCTTCCTATAGTTTGTGAAGTGACAACACACACATGCTGAACTACAGCTTTCTTCGTCCACAAACATGTGACTCCCCATCCCGGATCCGGGAGCGGAATCATCGCCTGCCACTAATTAGCATAACGCAACGGACATAAATATCCCAGAAAATATTCCTATTCATGAAAATCACAAATGAAATATATTGACACAGCTTAGCCTTTTGTTAACCTCTTACTCCTACCCGACACGCAGGCGTCCCATCTAGACATCTGGAAATGCAAATGCACTACGCTAAATGCTAATAGAACTCGTTAAAACTCAAACGTTCATTAAAATACACATGCAGGGTACTGAATTAAAGCTATACTCGTTGTGAATCCAGGCAACAAGTCAGATTTTTAAAATGCTTTTCGGCGAAAGCATGAGAAGCTATTATCTGATAGCATGTAACACCCCAAAAGACCCGCAGGGGACGTAAACAAAATAATTAGCATAGTCGGCGCTACACAAAACGCACAAATAAAATATAAAACATTCATTACCTTTGTTGGCACTCCTAGATGTCCCATAAACATCACTATTGGGTCTTTTTTTCGATTAAATCGGTCCATATATAGCCTAGATATCGATCTATGAAGATCAAGGAAAAAAATAGCGTTTTATAACGTAACGTCATTTTTTTAAATTAAAAAAGTTGACGATAAACTTTCACAAAACACTTCGAAATACTTTTGTAATGTAACTTTAGGTATTAGTAAATGTTAATAATCGATCAAATTGATCACGAGGCGATGTATATTCTATAGCTGTACGTCTGGAAATAATGTCCGGGTAAATCTCAACCAAAATATCCGGTCGGAGACCGGAAGAAATGCGCTGCCTCGTGTCCGTTTGACCAACAAACAAATCCTAGGCAAATGACAAGACTGTTGACATCGTGTGGAAGCTGTAGGTATTGCAACCTCGGCCCCACTTAATGTGGTTCACATTCAACAATGCGTTCTAGTGGCGCATGGATATATTTTCCCATTTTCAGTGATCAGAATTTCCTGCGCTTTTCGATGAAACGCACGTTCTGTTATAGTCACAGCCGTGATTTAACCAGTTTTATAAACGTCTGAGTGTTTTCTATCCACACATACTAATCATATGCATATACTATATTCCTGGCATGAGTAGCAGGGCGCTGAAATGTTGCTCGATTTTTAACAGAATGTTCGAAAAAGTAGGGGGTGGACTTAATTTGTTAATCACCCTGTCATCTCAGATTTTCAAAATATGCTTTACAGCCAAAGCTAGACAAGCATTTGTGTAAGTTTATCGATAACCTAGCATAGCATAATGCCTTGCTAGCAGCAGGCAACCTTGTCACAAATCAGAAAAGCAATCAAATTAAATCGTTTACCTTTGATGAACTTCGGATGTTTTCACTCACGAGACTCCCAGGTAGATCGCCAAAGTTCATTTTTTCCCAAAAGATTATTTGTGTAGGGCGAAATAGCTCCGTTTGTTCTTCACGTTTGGCTGAGAAATCGACCGGAAATTGCAGTCACGAAAACGGCGAAAAATATTCCAAATTAGCTCCATAATATTGACAGAAACATGGCAAACGTTGTTTAGAATCAATCCTCAAGGTGTTTTTCTAATATCTATTCGATAATATATCCGTCGGGACAATTTGTTTTTCAGTAGGACCGATTGGAGTAATGGCTACCTCTGTATTTTACTCGAGAATCTCTCTCGGAGCCACCATGTGACCACTTACGCAATGTGGCCGCCTACGGCTATTCTTCAGCAGAAATGCGTAAAACTACGTTACAATGCTGTAGACACCTGATGGCACATTCACAGCTGAATAGGGACTCATTGGAACGCAGCGCTTTCAAAACCTGGGGCACTTCCGGATTGGATTTTTCTCAGGCTTTGGCCTGCAACATCAGTTCTGTTATACTCACAGACAATATCTTTACAGTTTTGGAAACGTTAGTGTTTTCTATCCAAAGCTGTCTATTATATGCATATTCTAGCATCTTGTCCTGACAAAATATCCCGTTTTAAAACGTGAGCGTTTCCAAAAATGAAAATACTGCCCCTAGAGTCGCAACAGGTTAAGATTGTTAGATGGCTAAACCTATTGCTAACCTTTTTATTTAGGCATTCCCTATTACAAAAATGTAATCTGACTATCTGACAGATACGATTGCAGCTGGTCAGATCAGCACAACAGTAAATGGCTAACGTTACACCGCAAGTCCGATGGCTTGTTGCTGAGAAATGATGCATGTTCAAAATGATAACCAGCTAACGTTAGGAGCTACTACCCAACGTAGCTAGCTATCTAATATCAATTAAATGCAAATATCGTCCCGATATATCAGCCTGGACGATTATCGGTCGTTCTCTATATGACTTATTCCACATTTTGTTACAGCCTGAAATCAAAATGGATTAAATCGATTCTCTCTGTTACACACAATACTCTATAATGACAAAGTGAAATTGTTACCTTTTTTACATACAGAAATGCACAATTTACATAAGTATTCACACCTCTGTGTCAATACTTTGTACACTGAACAAAAATATAAACGCAACATGAAACATGGGACCAACACTTTACATGAGCTGAAATAAAAGATCCTAGAAGTTTTCCATACGCACAAAAACATATTTCTCTAAAATGTTGTGCACAGATTTGTTTACATCCCTGTTAGTGAGCATTTCTCTTCTGTGACATATCAAGAAGCTGATTAAACAGTATGATCATTGCACGGGTGCACCTTGTGCTGGATACAATAGTCCACTCTGAAATGTTTTGTCACACAACACACTGCCACAGATCTCTGAAGTTTTGAGGGAGCATGTAATTGGCATGCTGACCACAGGAATGTCAACCAGAGCTGTTGCCAAATAATTTAGTGTTAATTTCTCTACCATAAGCTGCCTCCAATGTCGTTTTAGAGAATTAGTTATTATTATCCAACTGGTTTCACAAATGCAGACCACGCGTATTGTGTCGTGTGGGCGAGCGGTTTGCTGATGTCAACGTTGTGAATAGAGTGTCTCATGGTGGGGTTATGGTATGGGCAGGCATAAACTGCCATTGTCGTATCACTTATCCGCTGCCATCATCTCATGTTTAAGCATGATAATGCATGGCCCCATGTCACAAAGATCTGTACACAATTCCTGGAAGCTGAAAATGTCCCAGCTCTTCCATGGCCTACATACTCACCAGACATGTCACCTAATGAGCATGTTTGGAATGCTCTGGATTGACGTGTTTGACAGCATATTCTAGTTCCGGCCAATATCCAGCAACTTCGCATAGTCATTAAAGAGGAGTGGGATTACATTCCACAGGCCACAATCAACAGCCTGATCAATTATATGCAAAGGAGATGACGTGCTGCATGAGGCAAATGGTGGTAACACCAGATACTGACTTATTCTGGTCCACGCCAAGCTTTTTTAAAAGGTATCTGTGACCAAAATGCCTACTATTTAGAACGTAAGTATGGGTATTCAGACATGGCCAATGTGTTTGCTCTCATTACAATTCCCTAAAAATGTCATTCACTGCAAGGATGTTTTTCTGTCTTTTAGAGACCTTCTCATCTTGTGTAATGGCTATGGGTTCTGAATGAGAAAAGGCCATTATCTAGATTGCTGGAGGTGTAGTCGTGTAGGTGGAGATTGACTCCTCTCTTCATTCTGAGCCCAGGTCATGTTGCCATTACTGAGAGATGCTAAAGAGCTTAAGGCTTTTAATCCTGGGGCTCCTCCACCATCAGTTTCTGACTGTCTCCCAGACCTGTCCTGCCTCACTGAAAACAGAGTTTAACATGCCTCTCACTTCAGAGGTAAACAAACAGACACACGCATACTTTACTGTACGTAAGCATACTTTACTGTACGTAAGCATACACTAATTCTCTCTCCATGTACGTACTCTCTCTCCTCTAGAGTATCACTTTGTTTTCACAAACACGTTGTCTTTGTCTTTCTCAATAGGTCTGATTTACTGTGTGTGGGGTTATGAAATGACAGTGAGTGAGATCAATTTGCCAATAGGATCTCTACATGCCATAAACTATGCAAAGGTCTGTTACAAAACAAAGGCTTTTTGCATGTAGTGCACACTAATCAATTAGTCACAATGGGAATATCAGCTAATTGGCGTTAACCTGTTCATCCATTACAGTGCCTATAGAAAGTTTATTTTTTTTTATATTTTTTGTAATTGAGCTACACAAAATGCTCTAATGTCAAAGTTAAAAGAAAATTTGACAAATGAATAAAAATATAACTAAAATATAGTCTGCATTAGTATTCACCCCCTTTCTTTCGGCAAGCCTAAATTAGTTCAGAATTAAAATGTTACTTTAAAAAATCACAGAAGTTACATGAACTCTGAAGTATATGGGTTGACGTGATTTTTGAATGACTACCTCATCTCTCTACTTCAAACATACAACATATGTAAGGTTCCTCAGTCAAGTATTGAATTTCAAGCACAGATTCAGTTACAAAGACCAGTGAAGGGTAGTGATTGGTAGATGTGTAACAATAACAAACCAGACATTTAATATATATTCAAGCATGGCCAAGTTAATAATTATGATGTATTAAACCACCCAGACACGTCAAAGATGCTGTCGTCCTTCCGAACTGAGCTGCATGACAGAAAGGAAACTTTCATGCTGACCACACCGCTCGCGTCGTGTGCATGAGCGTTGCAAAATACATTTACACACACGTTATTCAATCATTTTACCCACACTGCTCGCACGCGCCACGAGCGTCTGTGTAGCCAAGCACTAAAATAAAGTCAGTTCACCATCAGTTCTATTTGACGGTGAACGCGGCATATACCCACGTGCCATCTCCATATTAGTTATACCCACGTGGGTGTTTGAAAAGCGAACTGAGGTCGGTCGGTCGTTGTGGTAATACACCTTATTATGAAAGTTAGATGCCAATCACAATATAAAGTCGAAAGACAAAAAGGCTTGGAAGGAGGAGAGATGACTAGAAATGATTTGGTTGACCATTTTATGTGTGGATGAATTGTCAGAGTAGAGGACCTTGTGCATTTCAGGTAAAATAACAACTCAACGTTTATATCCCAGGACAAATTGGCAAGCAACAGCAAGCTAGCTAAATAGGACAAATTAGCTAGCAAGTGCAAGCTAGCTAGCTATAAATTGCCATAAGTGTTTAGTGCTTTTCAACCTGTCCCCAAATGAATATAATTGGTTCAGAGCTTGTTTTGATATTTCAACCTGCGTGTTGTGATCGCGTTTGGTGTGGGGGGCACAAAATCAATTTGCGCGCGTCTAGTTTGGGCATGGTGTTATGGATGTCACCATCATTGATTTTTAAACAGCTACAGAGTTCGATGACTGATGGGAGAAAACTGAGGATGGATCAACAACAATGTACTGACTCCACAATAATGACCTTAATTAAGGAACAAAAATATACAGAATAAAAAATATTCCAAAACACGCATTGTATGCAACAAGGCACTGAAAGTAGTACTGCAAAACATTACTTCAAAGGAATATACTTCCCAACACATCACTGAGTAACTGCCTCCTTATTTTCAGGCATGGTGGTGTCTGTATCATGATATGGGTATGCTTGACATCAGCAACGACTGGGGAGTTTTTCAGGATGGAAAAGAAATGGGTTGGAGCTAAGCACATGGGAGAAAGACTATCTACAAAAAGTGCTTTAATTTCTAAGCGGTTCACCTGATATGAATGAAAATACCGTCAAATTAAAGCTGACTGTCTGCACCTGAACCTTCATAGTCATTGTATCATTTCAAATGATGTACATCGCCAAAACACCAACAAAACATTTCACTTTTGGAGCTCACTTAGTTTCATTTTTGATAAATTCAAGATGTTTTTTTTTTTTTTTAAGATTCTTCTTCCACTCACTCTCAAATACAGCAGGGAAACTGCCAATGTCGATGACATTACAATTGCTCATTGCTAATCTGAAAACGAGATTACAGTATCATTCCAATTTCTAGGCAATATGTTACTTTTAATCGCAAGCGATTTAAGGCTACCCTTTTTTGCTCTACAATAACAAGGTAGACATTTCCCCTGAAGGAAAACCTATGGCGGTCTATCCGCTGTGAGAGGAAGATGGTTGAGCGGTGTTTCTGCTGCAGTCATTTATCCATAACGAAATCTGAAAATTTCAATGCGCTTTTATGACTCAAAGAAGAGTCTTCAACTAATAAGGTCTAAATTTGAGCTCTCCTTGCTGAGCTGATGAAGAACTAGAGCAAGCAGAGTTGTAGTTATCATCTTTGGAATGCAGCCCTGCATCCCTTCCTTTACACAATTGCTGTTCTTTCCACATTCCAAAAACGGTCCATTGTAAAATGCAATCTGGTCAGGTCTGCATCATTTGAAAGCATGTTCTATTGCCAATATGGCTATCGTAGTTACAATATATGATCTTAGACTTTCACAGGGCAATTCAGAGAAGCATATTGTAATTTTGGTGCACATAGAATAGTCACTAGCGCTTTCAGATATAATCTTTTAACTGTACATCAAGCATAGTCTTCCTAAACGTGGGCACTGTATATTTTATGATATGGAAATGTGAAGTGCACATTTGGACTAACGGGTTTGGCTTGCTTGTATGACATAAAAGCAGTATTTATTATTAGTGATGTACCGTTATGACATTTTTGGCCTATACCGATATCTAATATTTTCCTTTTACATTTTAGCGGCCCTTTAAGCATTCTAGTACAGTTAAATAGATAACACACACATGGATGCAGCGGTCTAAGGCATGGCATCACAGTGCAAGAGGCATCACTACAGTCCCTGGTTCGAATCCAGGCTGTATCACATCCGGCCGTGATTTGGGGTATGTCAAAACCCAGCTTCGTCCGGGTTTGGCCAGGGTAGGCCATCATTGTAAATAAGGATTTGTTCTTAACTGACTTGCCTCGTTAAATAAAGGTTACACACACACTGACCAAAAAGTTATTTTGCTGGCATTTACATATGTCGCCATTTACCAGTCGTTTCATTCTCAACCAGGATTTCTATGGAACGCCGTTTGGGTCTTTGCGTGTCAAAAAATAAAACAATGACCAATAGATAACACTATCTGACGTGCTTGTTGAACAATCAGGACCTGAATATGACTGCACATCAACTTAATAATTTAACACGTTCATACATTTTTTACGTAGTTATTACACATTGATTACACTATCACATGTATTACATGTCAAAACGATTAATTGATATGTATGCTATGATGCTGGTAAAGTTGTCTCGCGCACCTACAGTGCTAGGCATAACAAGAAAGGTGTTTGCATAAGCTAGCTCAATCTGTTTCAGTAGCTATAGCAAGCTAACTATATAGCTAGGTGTCATCTAAAATAACCCTGATTTATAAAACATTATTTGATTAATGGTGGTCGGACCTATATATCTAAAGCTAGCTGCAATAAGGATTTTCCACAATGGTGGACTTTGCAGTTAGCCTTCAAAATAAAAGTATGGCATAATTCTACTATTTGTATTCATTTGCATCACTGTCAATGAATTACTTTTATTTTGAAGGCAAACCACCAATTCCACTATTGTGCCTAATCCCTATTGCGGCTAGCTTCACAACACAACCCGGTTCGGTCGAGCCTCACTAGCCAGATGAAGCTAGCTTGCTGCTTATAACGTTAGCATTGGGCAACAGGTTTAAGTAGCTGGCTAGCTTTTTTTTTCATGATCTGAAGTTCAATTTCAATAGGTGAACAACAAGTGGATACACAGCTAATACTTACTCACAAGGATTCCTAAATCATTGCAAAGAATAATGAAAATGAGTGCAGTTTCTACTGGTCTTCATTTTCAGGCTGGTTGTATTGGTGCTAGCTTATGTACCAAGCTAAAGCTAGCTACCCCAGAAGTTACGGTCAAACAAATGATGCCTTATTAGCGATGCGGTATTGTAAACACATCGTTCGTGGCCGGTGTTTGCTTGTTTGCAGACTTTTTGTACAGCTTTGACAGTGCTAATGGATCTTTTTTGACATGAAAAAGACCCAAACAGCATTCAATAGCTTGTATGTTGTGAAGCGAATAGCAGTGTGCTATTACTGTGTAACTCAGGTAGGGCAACATATGAAAAATAGAGCACTTGGTAGTGTGTACCGGTGCTCGTCAAGTCGGCGAAAGCCAACATCCCCCACGACAGAGAACGGTTGATTGTCAAGGGCAATGAATTCCATTTTCTTGGCTTTAATGGATGGGTTGTCTCGCTGAAATGTTCTTACTCTTTCAAATGACTGCTGGACTTGTTGACTGCCGATCCACACAGCAGACACTGTGGGCTAGGTTAGGCATGCTGTGTTGCACGTGTAGCGCAAAACTTTACGTGGCATGTACCTACGTTATATAGGTATGCACGTCAGATTTGACATTGGTTTTGCACATCAGCGTTAAACTAGACATCGGCCCGATACCGATGTTGTTGCAATTTTTAGCTGATATCAGCCGATTCCGATATGTTCACCGATATATCGTGCATCCCTATTTATAATAATCCCCAACATCTCATCTTTCAAAATACATGAAGTCCTCTTTATTTACCGCATTTCCCTCACAAAACATTTGCCAAAGTTGCCCAATTAGTGGGAGGGGATGTGGCAAACTTCTAGTCGCGAGCGGGGTTCAAGTTCAGAGCCATTGTCAGACAAAACCAACACTGTACTATGAAGCGGAGACCTTGAGCTCTGATGTCATGTATCGCATGTTACTGTACAGCCACTGCGTTCCAATTTAGCCACTTATCTTTGTCTAAATCAGCTTTTTTGAACCCGTATGTGGGTTCGAATGTAAAGAGCTACAAGTTCACATTTGTGATCTAGCTAATGATTAGCCCAATAGGGTAAATGTAGATAGGCAATCCCATAGCCTATTTATGGAAAGCCACTATGCTGTGTCAGTTGAGGTACAGGTGATAATGCTTATTGCTAATGGCATAGCTGATCATATGGACCATGCATAGGCTATATGCATGGTCCAATAGGTTAAAATCATTGTTACAAATAATTTTACCAATATGTTATTGTGCTCATTTCTGGAGGTGGAAATAATATTTTAGATAATTATTTTAATTCATTTTGGAATAGCATGTCCTTTTGAAAAGTCACTAGATCTGAGCTTCTCAGTCCTTCTACATAAAAATGATCCGGAACCCTGGACCCCCAAGACAAGATGCCAGCGTTCAAGAGGGTAAAAATAGCTTCTGATGGGGAGATGTATCTCCATGTCCCAGGCCCAGCCATCTCTGCTGCTTCCAGAAGGCTAGATATGATTCCTTCCCAGTTGTCAATCTGCGTCTCCTTCAGACAGCTTACAGTGAAAATGTACACTGTTCCCTTGGCACAATTTAGTGTAGATTTACTTTGATAGGATTTATTTGCTAAGGCACAGTACTTATGATGATAACTAGCTAGCCTAGCTACTGTAACTACTTTATAGGGTCTAAAGTTTTCATTGTTTGGTCATGAAAAATGGAATAATTAAGACAAATCACAGGGAGTGAGAAATTGAAACAAACCATGTTCGAATGTTTAACTGGCGAGTTTCTCTGTTTGCCTTGTCAAGGTAAGACGTGCAGAAGATGAAGTTAGAGAACATGCATAAAGATATACAAAGGAAAGGGGACCATTCTCTCGTTTTTTAAAGGCTAAATTAGGCCTACTATAACATTATTTATTTGCTCCAGGCACAGTGGTAATGATGATGACTAGCTAGCATAGCTAATGTATAGGGTGGTCAAAAACAATCCTGGCTCTAGTGAGGGAAAAATCTAACGGAGAGAAGAATAGGAAAACAAATTATTTCAATGTTTTACTGTGTAGCCTCTGTTGGCATGTCAAGGTGGGACAATGCAGCTAGAGGAAGTAAGTCGAACACACCTAGAGATGCACAAGGAGTAGGGAACTCTACCTCTCTAAGTGCATCTAGATCACACTATGCCAGAGGTGCTTAGGCTGGGGTTTGGATTCGACTAACTCCAGCGTGTTGACCAGGGAATGCACTCCATCTAACCCTTACAGGGTACTGTTGACAACGTAAGGATCGAAACCACCAGGCAGCAGCAGTTACCCCACCCACCACATAAAGGCTGGAACTCAAAGCTCCCCTCCCCTAAGCGAAGAAGCCCAGACAGGCCCTTCACTACAACTTGCAGCAGACTCTTACCATTGCTCACAGAGGAGGAATGTGAGGTGTGAGCAGCAGCACAGGATAAGGATCCCCGCTATGCAGGAAAAGAGAAAGACTGGGGAGAATGGCTGTTATGTAAGACCCGCTAACCCACAACACAACCACGCCTGATGCATTATGGTCCAATCCACTATGGAACAGGCCTTTGCTTGCCTGCCTGTTCCAGTTTGGTTTCTGACAGGACCTTCTGGAGTATAGAACCCAATCCTCTCAGGGCAACTCTGTGTGTTGAAGCACAGAATTATGGCATTTCTTTTTTTTTTTTAATTGAACCTTTATTTACAAGGCAAGTCAGTTAAGAACAAATTCTTATTTACAATGATGACCTACCGGGGAACAGTGGCAGAACGACAGATTTTTACCTTGTCCGCTCAGGGATTCGATCCAGCAACATTTTGGTTACCGGCCCAGCGCTCTAACCACTAGGCTACCTGCCGTTGATGATGTGACAAGACCTTGGAGTCATTCAGCAAGGCACGACAAACCAATATGCCTCAACTGTGTAATACCCTTAATGTCAAGTGAGCCTCCCCTTTCCTGAGCTTCTCTCAAGGCGAGATATAACAGACTCTACATTCTGAGTCCATGTAGTTAGCATGCATTCGGCTAAAGTTTGTCTCCAGGGATTTTGATTGAACTGGAACAAATGCAGTCCTACAGATAGCCTGCTAATTTTGCGCCCCACCTCCCTTTGTCTGCACAGCAACAGCCAATCGGCCCAACCCTGTTCTGATGCGTCACACCTCCGTCTCTCCTCGCCAACGGGCACATTTTTACAAGTTGCGAAACTCGGAAGGAATTCCTGTGGAACGTTTTGGTGTTGCCGCCTGTGTATTTCCTCTGTGCCCCGGCCTCTGTTTCAGGCCATGTCTGTTTGGGTGACATAATTCAGAAATGTGTCACCTCTCAATGAGAAACTGCCCCCATCTCGCTGTCTCTGTGGCATCATGGTAAAACTCTTCACTTGTACCAACTCTAACCCTCCAGCAGTGGATGTAATGTGTGTATGTGTTCGAGTTTTCATGTGAAAACTAGAGGGTGTGTACAGTATGTACATGAAAGGGGGATACCTAGTCAGTTGTACAACTGAATGCCTTCAACTGAAATGTGTCTTCCGCATTTAACCCAACCCGAGGTGTGTGTGTTAATATACGCACACACATATATATAAACACAGCATACACACATCAACTGCATTCATTGGCACTATACTATAAAAGGTCTTGGTGAATTGGCAGTGTGAGGGTTTCAGTTAGTCACATGCCAGCTGTGTGTGCTGTGTGTGAAACACTTTGCCACATTTACTGTGTACAGTACAGACAGAGCTGAGAAGGAAATGGCCAGAGCAGAGCACAGATCCGGGGGGCAAGGTGCGCATCTAGGAACAGCTTGTCCTTTGTAATGTACATGAGAATCCAGCTAGGCCTTCACAGTAAGGACACGTTAATTGAGGAACATGACACATGGTGGAAGTGGGTTTATAGAAAAGGATGCTTTTCAGATTTAGACCCTAATGCTTGTCTTGCTCCCAGGCAGACTAAATAACTTTTTTGCCCGCTTTGAGGACAATACAGTGCCACTGACACGGCCTGCAACGAAAACATGCGGTCTCTCCTTCACTGCAGCCGAGGTGAGTAAGACATTTAAACGTGTTAACCCTCGCAAGGCTGCAGGCCCAGACTGCATCCCCAGCCGCGCCCTCAGAGCATGCGCAGACCAGCTGGCCGGTGTGTTTACGGACATATTCAATCAATCCCTATACCAGTCTGCTGTTCCCACATGCTTCAAGAGGGCCACCATTGTTCCTGTTCCCAAGAAAGCTAAGGTAACTGAGCTAAACGACTACCGCCCCGTAGCACTCACTTCCGTCATCATGAAGTGCTTTGAGAGACTAGTCAAGGACCATATCACCTCCACCCTACCTGACACCCTAGACCCACTCCAATTTGTTTACCGCCCAAATAGGTCCACAGACGATGCAATCTCAACCACACTGCACACTGCCCTAACCCATCTGGACAAGAGGAATACCTATGTGAGAATGCTGTTCATCGACTACAGCTCGGCATTCAACACCATAGTACCCTCCAAGTTCGTCATCAAGCTCGAGACCCTGGGTCTCGACCCCGCCCTGTGCAACTGGGTACTGGACTTCCTGACGGGCCGCCCCCAGGTGGTGAGGGTAGGCAACAACATCTCCTCCCCGCTGATCCTCAACACGGGGGCCCCACAAGGGTGCGTTCTGAGCCCTCTCCTGTACTTACTCCCTGTTCACCCACGACTGCGTGGCCACGCACGCCTCCAACTCATTCATCAAGTTTGCGGACGACACAACAGTGGTAGGCTTGATTACCAACAACGACGAGACGGCCTACAGGGAGGAGGTGAGGGCCCTCGGAGTGTGGTGTCAGGAAAATAACCTCACACTCAACGTCAACAAAACTAAAGAGATGATTGTGGACTTGTGGACTTGTGGAAACAGCAGAGGGAACACCCCCCTATCCACATCGATGGAACAGTAGTGGAGAGGGTAGCAAGTTTTAAGTTCCTCGGCATACACATCACAGACAAACTGAATTGGTCCACTCACACAGACAGCACCGTGAAGAAGGCGCAGCAGCGCCTCTTCAACCTCAGGAGGCTGAAGAAATTCGGCTTGTCACCAAAAGCACTCACAAACTTCTACAGATGCACAATCGAGAGCATCCTGGCGGGCTGTATCACCGCCTGGTACGGCAACTGCTCCGCCCTCAACCGTAAGGCTCTCCTCTTCTCCTCTTTTGACCTCACCCTCTCACCTTCCCCCTCTACTCACAAGGCAGGCAATACGCTCGACCTCATCTTTACTAGATGCTGTTCTTCCACTAACCTCACTGCAACTCCCCTCCAAGTCTCCGACCACTACCTTGTATCCTTTTCCCTCTTGCTCTCATCCAACACTTCCCACACTGCCCCTACTCGGATGGTATCGCGCCGTCCCAATCTTCGCTCTCTCTCCCCCGCTACTCTCTCCTCTTCCATCCTATCATCTCTTCCCTCTGCTCAAACCTTCTCCAACCTATCTCCTGATTCTGCCTCCTCAACCCTCCTCTCCTCCCTTTCTGCATCCCTTGATTCTCTATGTCCCCTATCCTCCAGGCCGGCTCGGTCCTTCCCTCCTGCTCCGTGGCTCGACGACTCATTGCGACCTCACAGAACAGGGCTCCGGGCAGCCGAGCGGAAATGGAGGAAAACTCGCCTCCCCTGCGGACCTGGCATCCTTTCACTCCCTCCTCTCTACATTTTCCTCTTCTGTCTCTGCTGCTAAAGCCACTTTCTACCACTCTAAAGTCCAAGCATCTGCCTCTAACCCTAGGAAGCTCTTTGCCACCTTCTCCTCCCTCCTGAATCCTCCTCCCCCTCCCCCCTCCTCCCTCTCTGCAGATGACTTCGTCAACCATTTTGAAAAGAAGGTCGACGACATCCGATCCTCGTTTGCTAAGTCAAACGACACCGCTGGTTCTGCTCACACTGCCCTACCCTGTGCTCTGACCTCTTTCTCCCTCTCTCTCCAGATGAAATCTCGCGTCTTGTGACGGCCGGCCGCCCAACAACCTGCCCGCTTGACCCTATTCCCTCCTCTCTTCTCCAGACCATTTCCGGAGACCTTCTCCCTTACCTCACCTCGCTCATCAACTCATCCCTGACCGCTGGCTACGTCCCTTCTGTCTTCAAGAGAGCGAGAGTTGCACCCCTTCTGAAAAAACCTACACTCGATCCCTCCGATGTCAACAACTACAGACCAGTATTCCTTCTTTCTTTTCTCTCCAAAACTCTTGAACGTGCCGTCCTTGGCCAGCTCTCCCGCTATCTCTCTCAGAATGACCTTCTTGATCCAAATCAGTCAGGTTTCAAGACTAGTCATTCAACTGAGACTGCTCTTCTCTGTATCACGGAGGCCCTCCGCACTGCTAAAGCTAACTCTCTCTCCTCTGCTCTCATCCTTCTAGACCTATCGGCTGCCTTCGATACTGTGAACCATCAGATCCTCCTCTCCACCCTCTCCGAGTTGGGCATCTCCGGTGCGGCCCACGCTTGGATTGCGTCCTACCTGACAGGTCGCTCCTACCAGGTGGCGTGGCGAGAATCTGTCTCCTCACCACGCGCTCTCACCACTGGCGTCCCCCAGGGCTCTGTTCTAGGCCCTCTCCTATTCTCGCTATACACCAAGTCACTTGGCTCTGTCATAACCTCACATGGTCTCTCCTATCATTGCTATGCAGACGACACACAATTAATCTTCTCCTTTCCCCCTTCTGATGACCAGGTGGCGAATCGCATCTCTGCATGTCTGGCAGACATATCAGTGTGGATGACGGATCACCACCTCAAGCTGAACCTCGGCAAGACGGAGCTGCTCTTCCTCCCGGGGAAGGACTGCCCGTTCCATGATCTCGCCATCACGGTTGACAACTCAATTGTGTCCTCCTCCCAGAGCGCTAAGAATCTTGGCGTGATCCTGGACAACACCCTGTCGTTCTCAACTAACATCAAGGCGGTGGCCCGTTCTTGTAGGTTCATGCTCTACAACATCCGCAGAGTACGACCCTGCCTCACACAGGAAGCAGCGCAGGTCCTAATCCAGGCACTTGTCATCTCCCGTCTGGATTACTGCAACTCGCTGTTGGCTGGGCTCCCTGCCTGTGCCATTAAACCCCTACAACTCATCCAGAACGCCGCAGCCCGTCTGGTGTTCAACCTTCCCAAGTTCTCTCACGTCACCCCGCTCCTCCGCTCTCTCCACTGGCTTCCAGTTGAAGCTCGCATCCGCTACAAGACCATGGTGCTTGCCTACGGAGCTGTGAGGGGAACGGCACCTCAGTACCTCCAGGCTCTGATCAGGCCCTACACCCAAACAAGGGCACTGCGTTCATCCACCTCTGGCCTGCTCGCCTCCCTACCACTGAGGAAGTACAGTTCCCGCGCAGCCCAGTCAAAACTGTTCGCTGCTCTGGCCCCCAATGGTGGAACAAACTCCCTCACGACGCCAGGACAGCGGAGTCAATCACCACCTTCCGGAGACACCTGAAACCCCACCTCTTTCAGGAATACCTAGGATAGGATAAAGTAATCCTTCTCACCCCCCCCTTAAAAGATTTAGATGCACTATTGTAAAGTGGCTGTTCCACTGGATGTCTTAAGGTGAACGCACCAATTTGTAAGTCGCTCTGGATAAGAGCGTCTGCTAAATGACTTAAATGTAAATGTAAATGACTCAACTCCAGCCACTTTAATAATGAGAATTGATGGGAAATGATGTAAATATATCACTAGCCACTTTAAACAATGCTACCTTATATATGTTACTTACCCTACATTATTCATCTCATATGCATACGTATATACTGTACTCTATATCATCGACTGCATCCTTATGTAATACATGTATCACTAGCCACTTTGTTTACTTTGTTTACATACTCATCTCATATGTATATACTGTACTCGATACCATCTACTGTATGCTGCCCTGTACCATCACTCATTCATATATCCTTATGTACATGTTCTTTATCCCCTTACACTGTGTATAAGACAGTAGTTTTGGAATTGTTAGTTAGATTACTTGTTGGTTATTACTGCATTGTCGGAACTAGAAGCACAAGCATTTCGCTACACTCGCATTAACATCTGCTAACCATGTGTATGTGACAAATAAAATTTGATTTTATTTATTTGGAAGACAAATTAAGTGTTTGCCTGTGTCTCGACATTCTCCAGGTTGTTTTAATACAAAAATAGCCCACCCTTGATGTCTTTCTTCAGTATTAGAGAAATCTGCAGTCGGAAGTCAGTCATGAAATCAAGACTTTCCCTTGTGGACAGGAGGATCAAGGATTTCATGACTCTTGTGTGAGCATCAGAAATTAAAGGAAAATGCTCTGTTGATGGAATCTTGTGCATGACTGCAGCCAGCATGGTTAATGTTTTAACGGGCCGTTGGTAAAGTGGAGTTGGCAAGGCCTTATACACAAGTCCATGTTATTGGTAGTATGTGCCTGTTTTCAGGCCTCCCTTTAAAAAAATGCCTTTAAAATTACAACAGAACCGTTTCAACAGTGAACACAATGCTATTTTGAGTTAAGAGACACTCACCTGTTTGATTTTGGTCATAGAGAGAAGCTATAGGCCTGGACCTAACTATTATTTGTTTCTTTGTTAGTGCCTGAGATTGCTTTGTTGCCAAACCAGTTTTGGTCCCAAGTAGATTGCCAACCCTCATGTTTCTGTCAACTAAAGGGTTTTATATGAACTCAAGTGTGACATGGAATTCTAGGGAATACAATATCCGGGGGTCAGTTGTCACAAGTGATTTTTCCCTTCTGCACTTCAGTTTTGATACAAGCACATTTCAGCATGTAAGGAAAATGTAATGATAGCTTAATAGCCATCTGAAAGATTTTGCCTGGGGTGGGAAAAGGAAGACTTTCCAGACGAAGGGCTGTTTCCGTTATGACAGGCATCATGTTCAGTAGTGTCTGCCTCTCTCTTTCTCGCTCGCTCTGATCGAGCCCATCATCCACAACAACGTCGGGAATGCTATCTGTCCATACAGACTGCACGCTATGTGGTTCAGCCAGCCCGTCACTAACAGGCCTGAATGAGTTGAGCATGTTCTCAACGTGGCACTGTCACTATTCATTACTCTACTACAGCATTGCTTTGAAACACAAAGTATGGACATCCCTGGCTCTAGAACTAGAACAACCACAAACATATACACATAAAAAAAGTATGTGGACAGCCTTTCAAATTAGAGGATTTGGCTATTTCAGCCATTGCTGATGGGTGTATAAAATTGAGCACACCGCCATGCAATCTCCATAGACAAACATTGGCAGTAGAATGGCCCGTACAGAAGAGCTTTCAACGTGGCAACATCATAGGATGCCACCTTACCAACAAGTCAGTTTGTCAAAGTTTTTTGTACTGCTTGAGCTGCCCCGGTAAACTATAAGTGCTGTTATTCTAAAGTGAGCAACAACGGCTCACCTGCAAATTGGTAGGCCATACAAGCTCACAGAACGGGAATGCTAAGTGCTGAAGCGTGTAGCTTTTAAAAATCGTCTGTCCTCTGTTGCAACACTCAATACCACGTTGCAAACTGCTTCTGGAAGCAGCGTCAGCACAAGAACTGTTCGTTGGGAGCTTCATGAAATGGGCTTCCATGGCCGAGCAGCTGCACACAAGCCTAAGATCACCATGCACAATGCCATAGTGGAGTGTTGTAAAGCTCGCCACCATTGGACTCTGGAGCAGTGGAAATGCGTTCTCTGGAGTGAAGAATCACGCTTCACCATCTGCAGTCGGTCAGACAAATCTGGGTTTGTCAGATGCCATGAGAACGCTACCTGCCTGAATGCATAGTACCAGCTGTAAAGTTTGGTGGAGGAAGAATAATTGTCTAGGGCTGTTTTTATGGTTCGGGCTAGGCCCCTCAGTTCCAGTGAAGGGAAAAATTAATGCTACAGCATACAATGACATTCTAGACGATTCTGTGCTTTCAGTTTTGTAAGGCCCTTTCCTGTTTCAGCATGACAATGCCCCCATGCACAAAGCGAGGTTTATACAGAAATGGTTTGTCAAGATCGGTGTGGAACAGCTTGACTGGCCAACACAAAGCCCTGACCTCAAACCCATCGAACACTTTTGGGCTGAATTGGAACGCCGACTGTGAGCCAGGCGTAATCGCCCAACATCAGTGCCCGACCTTGCTAATGCTCTTGTGGATGAATGGAAGCATGTCCTCGCAGCAATGTTCTAACATCTAGTGGAAAGCCTTCCTAGAAGAGTAGAGGCTGTTATAGCAACAAAGGGGGGAATAAATTCTATATTAATACCCATGATTTTGGAATGAGATGTTTGATGAGCTCATATACTTTTGGCCATGTAGTGTACTTCCTTGGGAAGAGTTAGAGCTTTGGGTAGCCCTGATTTTCAGATTGGTGTTCAGTCTGTCAGATCAGGTGGTGGGGGAGGGTACTACTCACATCATTCACCACTCACATGCCTTCTGTAGCTGATACACTTGATTTGAGATGACATGCAGTTTACATAACAGTCTGCGTTTGCACAACCTCTTAACCTTTAGGTGTTGGGTTTGTAAGTGGCCATAAATCAAGGCTGCTTCCTCCTGGTATGAGTTAAGAGACATAGCCCTGCTGCTAGGCTAGGCTAGCCCTACGTTGTACTGGTCTGTCATTGTGTTTCTGGGCTTCTGCCAAAGTGCTGTTTATAGCCTGGCCGGAGTCAGGCTTGTCAGCTCTAATAACCCTGCACACACTCACTGTCTAATCCATAAATGGCGTTCTGATAAAGGCCTAGAATGATTGAGCTGTCTCTTGGCTCTGCACGACTAGGGCTATTGCGGTGACTGTATTACCGCCACACCGGTAGTCACGAGTCATGACCACAGTCAAATAGAGAGCTGAAATCCCAAACCAAAACTGCACTGATGGGTAACCTACCAAACGGGCTAATGGCCCTTACTAGTGGCCTGCTACTCAGCTCTCTATTGTCCCTCATCACTTTCTAAAAACATCATGATTTGATTTTGAAAAGTCTGAAAGACTAGGGCAAATAGTGATGGGAGTTCACTTTTAATGCTGCCATTTTCCATTGATTAGATATCCGCTAACTTTCTTGCTACACAAGCATAGCAGCAATGCAGTTATCACTCTGTCTCTGCTGGAAGCGCAAAGGTGCCTTTTTTTACGATTTTCTCCAAGTCAGCAATATAGAATTTTATCATGCAGCTCTTATGTTTTGATTTCTAAGACATTCCCAGCTTTCTAGGCCTATTACAACTAAATACATGTATTTTATTGTGTTGGCTATATTACATGGATTTATTTGACTTATTAAAATGTAATAATGTAAGCAAAGGCTCGCTAAACATGTTCATGTTAATTAATGGTCAGTTTCGTGAGACCGGCAGTCATTTGCATGACAATTACCATCTGACAAAATGTCATGACCGCCACAGCCCTATGCACGGCCAAAGTACGTATATTGAGTTGTATATGTAAAGCCTGTCGATTGGAACAACACTGACTTGATGTGATGTAAAAATTGGATCTCTGGGTCCTTGCTTGTGTTTAATGTAAATTATAGTCCTCACTTCTCTGTTTTCACAGGCTGTGTCAGCAGTAAGCCTGTTATGATCCGAGGTGTTTACTTTACTGAAACCTACTAAAAGGTTCTATTAGGATTTTCCCCCTCCATTTGCTAAACTGCAACTATTTTATCACAGTGCGCTGTTCTGTACCCTGTCACAATGCACGTCAGCAGCACAGTATGAACTTTATCAAGACCTTGTCAGTACCTGTAAACTTTTCATAATTCAGCAAATGTCTGTTTGGCCTTGCACTGGGGATGTGGATTGAAGCCTCTGTATACTGTTAAGTTGGTTTCAATCAGTATTGACTTCCACAATAGCAATTTGCCTATGAATTTTGTATACGTTTTTTACTTAAGTCATGATGGGTATTTTCCAAGTTGCATTCAGTTAGACTGCCTTGGCAGTTAACTGCACATTTTGTAGGTAATCTTGTTTGGGTGACTAACCAGGCAAACTTTTGTTGACGCCAAAGCCATGCAATGGTTAAGCTTGGGCGGTATCCAGACTGTCATACCTTCATATCGACCTTGTGCCGTACTGGGATATTTGTTAATACTGGCACTGAACACAAAAAAATCTCAAAAAATAAAATCCCACTGATTCTCTGTAATCCGAAGGTTTGCAATGCTGACAAGTACATGTAAAATCCCATAGACAATGCTAAAGACTGCATTGCAAACATTTTTATACAGTCTCTGACCTAAAGTATTTGCAGGACAGACATCCCAGCTCATAAAGTTATATAAGTAACTCAAATGTTGCTAACAGTTTGCTGCGCACACACAAAACAAGTATTAGACAGCAAGGCTCTTGATCCAGGAGGGGATTTTCTGTTGTTGCTAAGCAAACTTGATTTTGGAAGAAGCTAACCAATTAGCTAGATAGCTAACTAGCTACTAAATTAGCAAACCAAATGCACAACTGAAGAGCGTTTGGCACATTTTAGACAGTTAATTTAATAGTTATAAGAATTGTAACTGGCAAACATTTAGTTGTGAATTCCATACTGTAACTAGATCATCTGATGCACGCTGCAAAACAGTGAATGACTCGCAATGCTCTGGTCTCTCCTCGTTGTGTGCTTGTAAACAATCACCACGTGACTGGGTACCACCAGTAAGATTCATAATGAAAATTATGTGACAGGTGAAATGAAGAAAGCAATATTCTTTATCTCCTAACGTATTGCACAAGTTGACTGCAGGTATTTACTTAAAAAGTAGCTACAAATATTCAAATTTCAAGTGTTGGCGGTATTGAAGAAGCATCCTGTGGCTATTTCTAACCACCCCTATATACGATACACCATCCAAGCCTAATGATTGTACAGTTTTACCATGCAATGGTTTAAAGTTAGAATCCTTAGTTGTCACATACATTTTTGGACTTCTCGAAGACTATAACTTATAAATGCCCCTTGAGCTTAGTTGAACTGTCGTAACCCATCAGAACGCAAAATATGAGTTTTTTTTTTTACTCCAATGTTAGTAAACAATGTAAATAAACACTGTATAGCCTCAAAACATGGTTAAAACGCTAATGTTGATGTCATGGATGGTTAATCCATGCATCCGTAGCTCTATAATTTTGAGTGGTTACATTTCTCGCTCAGCTTTTTACCAAAACCGAGGCAGGGAGGCTGCTTTGTTTCAGTTAAGGATTCTAGCTTTAAGCCAAATGAGAACACTACATTGTACACTAAATAGGGATGTACCTCTTTCCCTTTCAAGACTAGGCCTATTTGGTACGCATCTACGTACATTGGCTCCGATACAATACAGGAACGATACGTTTTAGTTTGAAACATTTAGTTGCGATTCCAGTTTATTAGAGGAACGAATCGAAACGATTGAATGCACTAACATTTGTTAAAGAAACACATTCATTTTCCATTCTAAATTCAAATCTGCTGCCGATTGAGCTCATCGGCAGGGCCTCTGAGCTGACTCCTCTTTCTCTCTCTGTGTGTGAGAGTGAATGATAAACAGTACATTCACAAAGTATTCACACCCCATGACTTTTTCCACATTTTGTTGTTACAAAGTTGGATTAAAATGGGTTTAATTGTAATTTCTTTGTCAACGATCTACACAACATACTCTATTGATAAAGTGGAAGAAGAAATTCTAACATTATAAAACATTTATGACAAATTGAAACACTATCTTGATAAGTATTCAACCCGCTGAGTCAATACCTTAGAAACATCTTTGGCATTGAGTCATTCTGGGTAAGTCTAAGATTTCCACACATGGATTGCGCAACATTTGGCCATTTATTATTTTTATACATTCTTCAAGTTCTGTCAAATTGGTTGTTGATCATTGTTAGAGAACCATTTTCAGTTATTGCCATAGATTTTCCTGCTGATTTAAGACAACTGTCTTCGGGCCATTCGGGAACATTCATTGTCTTCTTGGTAAGCAACTCCAGTGTAGATTTGGCCTTGTGTTTTAGGTTTTTGTCCTGCTGAAATCTTCTAGGATTTTGCCTGTGCTTAGCTCTATGCCATTTCCTTTTTTTATCCAGAAAAACTCCACAGTCCTTAACGATTAGAAGCATACCCATAACGTGATGCAACCACCACTATGCTTGAAAGTATAGAGTGTGGTACTCAGTAATGTGTTGTATTGGATTTGCCCCAAACATAAATTTTTGTCCTGAATACAAAGTGTTAATTGCTTTGCCACATTTTTTGCAGACGTTGCACACAGGATGAATGTTTTGGAAAAATGTTATTCTGGTCAGGCTTCCTTCTTTTCACTCTGTCAATTCGGTTAGTATTGTGGAGTAACTACAATGTTGTTGATCCATGTTGAGTTTTCTCTTATAAAAGCCATTCAACTCAGTTAGGAAGGACTCCTGTCAGGGTTTCCGTTTGCCAGTAATAGATGGCTTTTGGTCTGAATTGTTTAAAAAAACGGAAATAAAATTGGTGCCGGCCAATTGTTGGGTAGAAGAAAAAATCCCATTGCGAAATAATGCTTTTTAGCCTATTCTCATTGATGGAAACAGAAGTTATGTATCTTATGACATGCATACAGATACAGAGCCTTTGAGCGGAAACTCTGTCAGACCTGCTGCTCTAGCAGCATCTCAAAAGGAAACGGAAGGCAGGTTTCATCAGCGCATCACACATCACTTTGCATTGAGCTGGAGGCACCTGAACGTTTAATACATATGAGACATTTCTTACCGTGCTTCAAAGTAGTCTTAGATCTCCTCTCTTTCTAAATTTCAAACGGAAATCACATAAAACCGATTGCATGTGCGATGCCCTTTCGACAACGGTGTTCCCCGCTAATTGCTCTATGGGGAAAAAACATTTGTGCTTAGCTTACTTACTGCCTTGTGCTTATAATGTTGATAAACTATACTGAACAAAAATATAAACGCAACATGCTACAATTTCAAAGATTTTACTGAGTTACAGTGCATAGGAAATCAGTCAATTTAAAAATATAAGTCCTTAATCTATGGATTTCACATGACTGACTGCAGGGGCGCAGCCATGGGTGGGCATATTGCTCACCCACTTCGGAGCCCGGCTCACCCACTGGGGAGGCAGGCTCAGCCAATCATAATGAGTTTTTCCCCACAAAAGGACTTTATTACAGACAAATACCCCCCGTGGCGCCACGTAAAATGTTGCACTACACGTGCAACACAGCATGCCTAACCTAGCCCACAACTCAAAGGTGAAATCCATTGACGCCAAGATAATGGAATTCATTGCCCTTGACAATCAATCGTTCTCTGTCGTGGGTGATGTTGGCTTTTGCCGACTGGTCGAGCACCGGTACACACTACCAAGTGCGCTATTTTTCAGATCTTGCCTTACCGAAGTTACACAGTAATGGCGTCACTGCTATTAGCTTCACGACTGACATTTGTACCAGTGATATCAGCCACATGAGCATGCTGAATCTGACAGCGCAGTGGGTCGTTGAGGATTTCGTACTGAGGAAAGTCTTATTGCATGCTGAAGAATGTGCTGGTTGTCGTACCGCTGCTGCCATTTCAATGGCATTTGAGAACATGTTTGAAACTTGGAAACATGAACACAATAGCTAGCTCTGACTGACTGGAGAAATAAGCTCATCAACTGCGCCTTTAGCAGACGTGATACCCTCTGTCATGACATTGAAATGCCTGCCCAACAAAACTGCTGACACAAGCTATGAACAAGTGGTTCGGTGGCATTCTCTCTTTACTGTGTCGCCACCATGCTTGATGCTATGTACAAGGACCGCTACTTCGATGCAGACAAGAAACAGGGTTTACGTGAAATGTTATCTACACAGCTGGACAAGATGGAAACTGACACAGTGACAGTGTGCACCAAGGAAGAGAGGCCTCTGTACAGACTGAGCTAAAACTTCACTGCAAGACAAAGGAGCTGATGGTGAACTATACAGGAAAAGGATGGTCGAAGCGCCTCCATTCACATCGTCGGGGCTGTAGTGGAGCGGGTTGAGTTTTCAAGTTCCTTTGGCGTCCACATCACCAACAAACGATCATGGTCCAAACACACCAAGACAGTTGGGAAGAGGGTACGACAATACCTTTCCCCCCTTAGGAGACTGAAAAGATTTGCCATGGGTCCCCAGATCAAGGGGGACAAGCTTGGTCAAGCTTTCTGCCATCCAGGACCTATATAATAGGCAGTGTCAGAGGAAGGCCAAAAAAATTGTACAAGACTCCTAGCACCCAAGTCATAGACTGTTCTCTGTGCTACCTCACGGCAAGCAGTACCGGAGCACCAAGTCTAGGTCCAAAAGGTTTAACAGCTTCTACCCCCAAGCCATAAGACTGCTGAGCAATTCATCAATTGGCCACCTGGACTATTTACATTGACCCCCCCCCCTCTCCATTTCAGCTTGAAATGTTTTATTAATTTGCCCAAATTTAAAAAAAAAAAATAAAAAAAAAACACTGACATCATAGGGCATTATGTGTAGGCCATGCACTACCAACTGAGCCATACAGGACCATATACACTGTGTACAAAAAATTAAGAACACTTGCACTTTTCATAAGACTGACCAGGTGAAAGCTAGAGTATGATCCCTTATTGATGTCACTTGTTAAATCCACTTCAATCAGTGTAGGTGAAGGGGATGAGACCGGTTAAATAATATTTTTTTTGCCTGGAGACATGGAATTGTGTATATGAGGGAAAGGTGTCTTCATTAGGAAGAGGTCTTTGCTGGGAAGCCCTGGCCGGTCAGTCGAAGAGTGGCGACACGGTGGCGAGGCAGTGGCACTACGACCAGGCTGAGGAGTAAAAAAGGACAAAGGTCTTAGTGGGACCTATCCAGGATACGCTGCAATGTCTCAATTTGCTTACGCCATTTTGGGAAAAGTCAGTTAAAATCCACACAAATGCAACAAGTTGGCGAGCAATTGGCTTAAACTCAATCAGTCCACACAGTGTGATAGTTAGATTGGATCGCACAGTTTGTAGGATCGCCGTAGTTATAGCACAAATAGAGCAATGAGACCGATATTCTCCGGATGTGTAAATGTGAAGCATCTGGTTGGCATTTCCACTCACAACCAGATATGGTGGTTAGAGGAAGCCCAGTGGCAGGCAGTGGGAAAAGATGGAGCAAGATGGATTTTGTCCGACATTCTGCAAATTTTCTCATCAATGAAACATTTTATCTTATTACAGTTACCAAATTAAAATCCATTACAAACAGAGTGGACTTAGTTTCGTAGACTTTATCCTATCCCAAGGTTTCTAAATATTGCGTTGTTTAGAAGGATTGCAAGGGTGAATTTAGTTGTAGGCGTTCACAGTGTAGGCGTTCCCTTACAGAAATATGCAAATACCTGCTAGAACGAACGCGCAAGTAGGCTCTCGCTAGCTCGTTCTTGGCTCTGCCCACCTCCTGGCTTGTTCTGCCCACTATGATTAATTTGCTCCCTTTGGAAACGACAGGCTATAGTCTAGCTTGGGTTAGTTAATAACATCTTTGGTTATAGGCAGCAAACCAGAACCCAACCACAGACTATAAACCAGCCAGCACTAGGACCTATAAAGTGGTGTGCCCAGGTATATCCAAGTAGGCCTCAACTTTCAGCAGACCTGTTTTGTATGTCTCCTTGCAATACTGCACTGTTCTCTGATGAGTTCACAGCCAGATGAAACAAACTTAAATAATCCAGTTTTCAGCTACAAACTCTGATCAGAGAAGTACATGCTTGCTGCCATCTTGAAAAGTAGGTGTATACTAGCTGACAGAGCTTAAAGAATGTTGAAAAGAATAATGGGCAAATGTTGTACAATCCAGATGTGGGACGCTCTTAGAGACCTACCCAGAAAGACTCACAGCTGTCATCACTGTTAAAGGTTATTCTAACATGTATTGACTCAGGGGGTTGAATACTTATGTAATTAACATACTCTGAACGAAAATATAAACGCAGCATGTGGGTTTAAATTTAAAAAAGCCAATAAAATACATAATTTGTAAAACAAACATCATTGTGGTATTTTTATATATTGCAGGAACTGTAAATATGACTTGAATCTCAAGAGAAGACGGGATTAATGTTAAAAACGGTTATTTTACTTACCGTATATGATCAGGACTTTTCTGAGGCGTTGATGATATCCAAAACAATTAGCACGGAATTCATACATTTTAAGTAATTTTAAGTCATGTCTTTCTACTCAATACCACAACTCATTTGACAAATCCTTGAGGTAAAGTCATTATTTTTCTGTGTATTTTGGATGGAGTCAATGCATTAGAATGTAACAGAGGCCAAAAAAATAAAACTACATTCATTACATTTACATTTAAGTCATTTAGCAGACGCTCTTATCCAGAGCGACTTATGGGGGGCATGCCCCCTGGACCCCCCCAGCCCGGAACTCCCTTGCTGGCTACTTTTTCTATTTGGCTGGCTACTCTATGTACAATGCATTCCAAATTTTGTTAAGTTACATTTTAGAACAAAGCTGTATCGCCCCCCCCCCCTCACCAATCTACACACTACCCCATAATGACAAAGCAAAAAAAGGTTTTTAGACATTTTTGCAAATTTATTATAAATAAAAAACGGAAATATCACATTTACGTAAGTATTCTGACCCTTTACTCAGTACTTTGTTGAAGCACCTTTGACAGCGATTACATCCTTGAGTCTTCTTGGGTATGACACTACAACCTTGGCACACCTGTGTTTGGGGAGTTTCTCCCTTCTCTGCAGATCTTCTCAAGCTCTGTCAGTTTGGATGGGGAGCATCGCTGCACAGCTATTTTCAGGTCTCTCCAGAGATGTTCGATCGTGTTCAAGTCTGGGCTCTGGCTGGACCACTCAAGAACACTGAGACTTGTCTCGAAGCCACTCCTGCATTGTCTTGGCTGTGTGGGAATTGTTGTTGACCGGTTGTAAGGTGAACCTTTATCCCAGTCTGAGGTCCTGAGTGCTCTGGAGTAGGTTTTCATCAAGGATCTCTCTGTACTTTGCTCCGTTCAGCTTTCCTTCAATCCTGACTAGTCTCCCAGTCCCTGTTGCCGAAAAATATCCCCTCAGCATGATGCTGCCACCACCATGCTTCACCGTAGGTATGGTGCCAGATTTCCTCCAGACGTTATGCTTGGCATTAAGGCCAAAGTGTTCAATCTGGGTTTCATCAGACTAGAGAATCTTGTTTTCGTGGTCTGAGAATCCTAAGGTGCCTTTTGGCCATCTCCAAATGGGCTGTCAGGTGCCTTTTTCTGAGGAGTGGCTTCCGTCTGGCCACTCTACCATAAACGCCTGATTTGTTGGAGTGCTGCAGAGCTGGTTGTCCTTCTGGAAGGTTCTCCCATCTCCACAGAGGAACTCTAGAGCCCTGTCAGAGTGGCCATTGGGTTCTTGGTCACCTCCCTGGCCAAGGCACTTCTCCCCTGATTTGCTCAGATGTGCAGGGCGGCCAGCTCTAAGAAGAGTCTTGGTGGTTCCAAACTAATTCCATTTAAGAATGATGGAGGCCACTGTGCTCTTTAGGGATCTTCAATGCTGCAGAATTGTTTTTGGTAGCCTTCCCCAGATCTGTGCCTCGACACAATCCTTTCTCGGAGCTCTACGGACAATTCCTTCAACCTCATGGCTTGGTTTTTGCTCTGATGTGCACTGTCAACTGTGGGACCTTATATAGACAGGTGTGTGCCTTTCCAAATAATGTCCAGTCAATTGAACTTACCACAGGTGGACTCCAAGTTGTAGAAACATCTCAAGGATGATCAATGGAAACAGGATGCACCTGAGCTCAATTTCGAGTCTCATAGCAAAGGGTCTGAATACTTATTTATATAAGGTATTTCTGTTTTTTTATTAAAAAAAATATAAATTTGCTTTAAAAAAATGTTAACTGTTTTTGCTTTGTCATTATGGGGTACTGTGTGAAGTTTGAGGGGGAGGAAGAAGATTTAATACATTTTGGAATAAGGCTGTAACGTAACAAAATGTGAAAAGTCAAGGGGTCTGAATAATTTCGAAATGCACTGTACTTAAGACTAACTTACACTGCTCAAAAAAATAAAGGGAACACTAAAATAACACATCCTAGATCTGAATGAATGAAATATTCTTATTGAATACTTTTTTCTTTACATAGTTGAATGTGCTGACAATCACACAAAAATTATCAATGGAAATCAAATTTATCAACCCATGGAGGTCTGGATTTGGAGACACACTCAAAATTGGAAAACCACACTACAGGCTGATCCAACTTTGATGTAATGTCCTTAAAACAAGTTCAAATGAGACTCAGTAGTGTGTGTGGCCTCCACATGCCTGTATGACCTCCCTACAACGCCTGGGCATGCTCCTGATGAGGTGGCGGATGGTCTCCTGAGGGATCTCCTCCCAGACCTGGACTAAAGCATCCGCCAACTCCTGGAAAGTCTTTGGTGCAACGTGGCGTTGGTGGATGGAGCGAGACACATGAGACACACTCCAGCCACATGAGGTCTAGTATTGTCTTGCATTAGGAGGAACCCAGGGCCAACCGCACCAGCATATGGTTTCACAAGGGGTCTGAGGATCTCATCTCGGTACCCAATGGCAGTCAGGCTACCTCTGGCGAGCACATGGAGGGCTGTGCGGTCCCCCCAAAGAAATGCCACCCCACACCATGACTGACCCACCGCCAAACCGGTCATGCTCGAGGATGTTGCAGGCAGCAGAACGTTCTCCACGGCGTCTCCAGACTGTCACGTCTGTCACGTGCTCAGTGTGAACCTGCTTTCATCTGTGGAGAGCACAGGGCGCCAATGGCAAATTTGCCAATCTTGGTGTTCTCTGGCAAATGCCAAACGTCCTGCACGGTGTTGGGCTGTAAGCACAACCCCCACCTGTGGACGTCGGGCCCTCATACCACCCTCATGTAGTCTGTTTCTGACCGTTTGAGCAGATACATGCACATTTGTGGCCTGCTGGAGGTCATTTTGCAGGGCTCTGGCAGTGCTCCTCCTGCTCCTCCTTGCACAAAGGCGGAGGTAGCGGTCCTGCTGCTGGGTTGTTGCCCTCCTACGGCCTCCTCCATGTCTCCTGATGTACTGGCCTGTCTCCTGGTAGCGCGTCCATGCTCTGGACACTACGCTGACAGACACAGCAAACCTTCTTGCCACAGCTCGCATTGATGTGCCATCCTGGATGAGCTGCACTACCTGAGCCACTTGTGTGGGTTGTAGACTCCGTCTCATGCTACCACTAGAGTGAAAGCACCGCCAGCATTCAAAAGTGACCAAAACATCAGTCAGGAAGCATGGGAACTGAGAAGTGGTCTGGTCACCACCTGCAGAACCACTCCTTTATTGGGGGTGTCTTGCTAATTGCCTATAATTTCCACCTGTTGTCTATTCCATTTGCAGTATGTGAAATTTATTGTCAATCAGTGTTGCTTCCTAAGTGGACATTTTGATTTCACAGAAGTGTGATTGACTTGGAGTTACATTGTGTTGTTTAAGTGTTCCCTTTATTTTTTTGAGCAGTGTATATTGTAAGCTCAGCATGTATAGCCAGATGAGTGTTGTCTCTTTTATTCTGTAAAACAACATTTTGAACAGCACATTTGATAACGATAACCTAGCAAATGACATTGGTTGTCACTTAACTAATAATACCTAATATTTTACAAGCCATTTTACAAGCATTTGAAGGCTGATATTACTGCACAGATTTGCAATATTGTGAATAGACCTCTCTTGGGTCAGCACACGAAGCTGCGCACAGTTAAGTTTGACTAGTTTGATATTGCCTGGGGTTGTTCTGCATGCAAAATTACTTTTTTTTATCAATGACTGTCAACAGTTACATGCTTAGTTCGACACTGAAGGAGAGGACACATTGTTCTCTCAAGATTAGAGCTGTTTTTCGGACAAATGTGAAACTCCGATTTGTAACGTTTGACCAGATTTTCTGACCAATGCGTGCTACATTTGGATCGGTTTGGGGCACCGCAGACCGATGCACTCATGTCTTCAACATTTGAACCGTGAACCGATGCATATCGGTGAATTCTTACATCCCTTATTTCTAAATGTTGTTTCCATGTCATCTCTGGTTCCAGATGCGCCCTCCACGGAGCAGCAGGAGCTGTTCACTCAGAAGCTCCAGCAGTGCTGCATGTTGTTTGACTTCATGGACTCGGTCACCGACCTGAAGAGCAAGGAGATTAAGCGGGCCACGCTCAACGAGCTGGTGGACTATGTCTCCACCAACAGGGGTGTCCTGGTAGAGACGGCCTATCCAGAGATCTCTAATATGGTGAGTGTGGTCTTTACACAAATTCCCTTTCCACACTATTTATCAGAGCTGTGCGAGGACTAGCTGTACTGTGCCGGCCTATTTACTCATCCTCCGTAGTTGCTGGAAAAGGGCAATGCGTAGAAAATATCCAAACCAGGACACAGTGGTTTGTTTTGGTAAGATTTTGTGAAAATGGTATAACAGAAAACACTACAGCAGCACCCAGTCCTGCTTGACTTCTGTGAAACAAATAAGCACCCTGTCCCTGGCATATGAGTTTGATTACGCAAGATTGAGAGATTTGATAGGATGTGGAAGAACCTTTATCCTGCAAAGAATGCCACTAAAAAGTAGAGAAAGTGGTAATTGAATACATGACATTCAATTTTAAGGGCTTGAACGATTGCCATTGTTCTTAGAAAGAAAAGGGACTGATTCACCCAAGTTTTTCAACCTAAAGATTAGGAAGTAGTTCTTGAATAGGAGCAGCTGTCATTCTTAGAGATGTGAATCGAAAGGGTCTGAAGATATAACTTTGTTGCATGCTGTGCACTGTCGCTATGCTCTGAGCAACCTGGGAGAGAGACAGCTCTCCCTAAAGCCGTCACACACCTTCAGCTCCAGTGAGACACAAAGATTACCTAGACCTCTTAATCACCCCGCTCATCCCTTTGCCCTTGTCATAACCCTCACCGCTAGCCACGCAGCCAGACCAGACAGTGAAGGACGACCCGCACCCCCAGTTCAGCACTCCTTGCGATCATTAGGATTCAGGAAACCTCTGGCTGTCTCTTTGTGCCACCTTAAACTACAGTCTATGGCATCCACTGCCTTACTCTGTAGATGTGAGGGGCCTAAGTAGTTTCATTGAGTTTATTAATTGATCTTGATATATCACATTTGAGAGGTGTCAGAGTAATTGTTTTAGATCAATGATGTCAACAGTTACATGCTTAGTTCGACACTGAAGGAGAGGACACATCAGTTGTCACAAGATTAGAGGTGTTTTTCTCAGCCCAGGTGTCTTTTTATGGGGTTTTCTGTCTGAAATTGCTATCTTGAAAGATCAGGCCTACATTCCCTGACATTTAGTGTGTATCATTGCCACAGGCAGCCTATTCTAATGTCAGAGAGAACAGGTTCTGCACTTGTTATGTGATGGTAGAGGTAGTACTTAGTGATGAAAAATGACATTGTGATGATAGATTTATGGACGTGTGAATATTATCTCCCCATTCCTGAGTAGTGTGGGATAGCAAATGTAGACGAGTTATTAATTAAACAACAAATGTTGGATAAGTGGATGCTTCCACTTAGTGTTAGAACTGTGGATCTTTTCTCATGGCAAGGCACATCTCCACTGCCAGTTAGACTCATCAGCATATGAATTGGAGGGTTTTGTTTTGCCGCTCACCAGCGAGCCAAGTATGGCTAGAAGTTTCCAATCCTCCCATTGTTTTCCTCACGTTGGTGTTTATCACCAATCCATAATGGCTGGTCTAAAAAAACAACCAAGAACTAGACTACCTTTTCAGTTTGTTTGAACAGGCCTGGTAGATGGAGCACATGGAGTTTGATTATTTTGCTGACAGGCCGGAGCATGCCTATGACTGTACCAGTGAGAGTTGGCCAAATGTAGTGTTCAGTTGGTTGCGTAAGTTTCTTTCCTGGGTAATATAATGT
This sequence comes from Oncorhynchus nerka, assembly GCF_034236695.1. Lineage (NCBI taxonomy): Eukaryota > Metazoa > Chordata > Actinopteri > Salmoniformes > Salmonidae > Oncorhynchus > Oncorhynchus nerka. Next base: position 51,810,947 of record NC_088408.1, on the reverse strand, counting down.
GTCTAAGGGGAAGCATCCTGTTAAACTGTGGCACATGGTGGAGTAGCACTGTCTCTTCCTGTAGTAGGTAGGCATTCTGGAACACTCAGATGGCTCGCAGCCTCCTACAGCCTCAGTGACTCACACAGCATTTAGAACACCAGCTCCACGGATATGGGTTGCCATAACTCACTTGGCAGCTCTTCCAAGGGTACTGCTCATTACACACACAAAAATAGGTGGGTCAACTGATCAGCGGTTGCAAGGAAAAAAGTAACGCTCCCAATACTTTCAATGCATTTTTCCTGCAAAAGGTGGGTAAACTGTAGTGTTGTCTTTACTATCATTAAATGAAGACTTTTAGTTTTATAAAAGATTCTCTGTAATTAGTATTACGCGATCAAACTGAATATTCATGTAACTGTAATTGACTAGGAAGTCAGGGCACCAAGGAAAATATTCAGATTACAAGGTTAATTTCCTTATATAACCGTTCAGATATTTTATCTGATCAATTAGTCTTCGAATTAATGAATTATTTATTTTACCTCACGTTAGTCTCATTCCAAACGTCGTAAATTGTTGGTTATCTGCACGAACCCAGTCTTCACTATGAGTCATCCATACTTCAATTGTCTTAACTCATTTATTTATTACTAACTAAGTAATTCACAGAAATGCATAAAACAAACAAACTAGACTTTGCCGCAGACTTTTAGTTTTAATAAGAAATTATAGGAGAAATTTCCTTAGTGGGCTAAACTGGCATGGCCGTTTGTTAGACAAAAGGGAAGTGGGGGTCGACTAAGAAGTCACTACAATAATTATAACAATTGAAATGCTAATCCTTTACACATGAACGCTCACTCATTCGGGAACAATTGCAATCAATATATATATTTACGCTCAGTGTGTCGTCTTGATCTTTGTTGAAAAGTTAGTTTCTGTTGGAGAGTTCTCGCTCTGTCTCTCTCTGTCTTCTGTCTCTGTCTCTCTCTGTCTCTGTCTGTGTGTTAGAGTTGCGTTCAAAGATACCGAATTCCTAGCTGCAGACTAGTAATTAATATCAAAGACTTGTTCTTATTCTGTCGGTATCGGTAGTCTAAGAGTTTAACCACGTGGTATGGTCTGCAACCTTTGTCCTCCCGTGATTGAGAGAAACATGGTCTGGTTAGAATTTCTCAAAGTTGGGTTTTATTCGGAATTGCAGAAAAGGGACTGTCCCAGGATGCCTGACCCTAACTGGGCTCATGGGCGGTCCTCTGAATTAGTTCAACTCAAAAGGGAATTGGAGTTTCCTTCATTAAACAGTCCAAAATCACATTACTCAATTTTACAAACCGTATCATCCTCACTCATTCATCTTATACAACAATTAGATGTAAACCTCATATCTGAGCCTATTATATAAACAGCGTTATGGTAATGTGGCCACACCGTCTCCCATGAGCTTCCCCAAGTTGTAACAAACGGACCAGTTCGTAGCTGGATTCTTCACCGATCTTTTATACCTTCTCCAGGACGTAAATGTTGTTCGGAGGTGGAAGAAATTCCTTTGTTCTCTATCTCTATACTGTGTGGCCATGAGGCAGGGTCTTCCCTAGGAATTTACGACCTCATTGACCACAGCAGCCTGGTTGAAGGAGCAGAGAGCTGGGGATGGTGCTCCCTGTACCCAAAGAGGGCAACGTCATGACAGTAGCAACAAAGTATAGGGTGGTAAACTGTGTTTTACTTGCCTTTACCCTCCACTACACCACTGATCAACACATCCTTAGCTGTCGGACTGACGCTTTCTTGTGAGGGATAGGTTGACTTGTCTGTCTTGAGCATTCTCGAGTGCTGATGGCTATGGCTGTGACGATTTTTGTATAACCGTGTAGTCGCCAATTATGGATGAAGACCGTCAGGAAAATACAATCGTCATAACAGTTTTAATAAAATGTGTGTGTACAGTTGAAGTAGGAAGTTTTACATACACTTAGGCTGGAGTCATTACCTCGTTTTTCAACCACTCCACAAATTTACTCTCTAGGGTATGTTGGACGCTAGGGTCCCACCTGGTCAACATCCAGTTAGATTGCAGAACGCCAAATTCAAATACAGAAATATTCATTATAAAAATTCTGAAAAGATACAACTATTTTTACATTGGTTTTAAAGATTAACTTCTTGTGAATCCAACCACGGTGTCCGATTTTAAAAATGCTTGAAATCATACCTTATGATTATTTGTGAACATAGCCCAGCAGACAAATCATTACAAACAGTAACCAGCCAAGTAGAAAAGTTACACAAGTCAGAAATAGAGAAAATGAATCACTTACCTTGGATGATCTTCATATGGTGGCACTCAGAAGACATTCATTTATTCAATAAATGTTCCTTTTGTTCGATAGTCTCACTTTATATCCGAAAACCTCTGTTTTGTTCGCGCGTTTTCTTCAGTAATCCACAGGCTCAAATGCAGTCACAACAGGCAGACAAAATAAATCCAAATGGTATCCGTAAAGTTCATAGAACCATGTCAAACAATGTTTATATTCAAACCTCAAGTTGTTTTTAGCCTAAATAATCGATAATATTTCAACGGGATAATAACGTCGTCAACATAAAAGGTCAACAAGAAAGTCACTCTCTCTGGTCCCGCGCATGAAAAAGCTCTGTGACACGGCAGGGTCCATTCATTCAGACTGGTCTTATTCCCTAATTTTCAGAATACAAGCCTGAAACTATTTCTAAAGACTGTTGACATCTAGTGGAAGGCATAGGAACTGCAATTTGAGTCCTAAGTCTATGGATACTGTAATGGCATTGAATAGAAAACTACAACAACAACAAAAATCCTACTTACTGAATTGATTTTTCTTAGGTTTTCCCCTGCCAATCAGTTATGTTATACTCAGACATTATTTTAACAGTTTTGGAAACTTTAGAGTGTTTTCTATCCAAACCTGAGTAGAAAGCTGTTTAATTTGGGCATGCTTTCCATCCAAATTTCCAAATGCTGCCCCCTACCCTAGAGAAGTTAACAAACTACAGTTTTGGCAAGTCAGTTAGGACATTTGTGCATGACACAAGTAATTTTTCCCACAATTGTTTACAGACAGATTATTTCACTTATAATTCACTATCACAATTCCAGTGGGTCAGACGTTTACATACACTAAGTTGACTGTGCCTTTTAAGCAGCTTGGAAAAATCCAGAAAATGAAGCTTCTGATATGCTAATTGACATAATTTGTGTCAATTGGAGGTGTACCTGTGGATGTATTTCAAGGCCTACTTTCAAACTTAGTGCCTCTTTGCTTGACATCATGGGAAATTCGAAAGAAATCAGCCAAGACTACAGAAAAAATTGTAGACCTCCACAAGTCTGGTTCATCCTTGGGAGCAATTTCTATATGCCTGAAGGTACCACGTTCATCTGTACAAACAATAGCACGCAAGTATAAACACCATGGGACCACGCAGCCGTCATACCACTCAGGAAGGAGACGCGTTCTGTCTCCTAGAGATTAACGTACTTTGGTGCGAAAAGTGCAAATCAATCCCAGAACAACAGCAAAGGACCTTGTGAAGATGCTGGGGGAAACGGGTACAAAAGTATCTATATCCACAGTAAAACGAGTCCTATATCGACATAACCTGAAAGGCCGCTCAGCAAGGAAGAAGCCACTGCTCCAAAACCGCCATAAAAAAGCCAGACTATGGTTTGCAACTGCATATGGGGACAAAGATCGTACTTTTTGGAGAATGTCCTCTGGTCTGATGAAACAAAAATAGAACTGTTTGGCCATAATGACCATCGTTATGTTTGGAGGGAAAAGGGGGAGGCTTGCAAGCTGAAGTACACCATCCCAACCGTGAAGCACGGGGGTGGAAGCATCATGTTGTGGGGATGCTTTGCTGCAGGAGGGACAGGTGCACTTCAGAAAATAGATGGCATCATGAGGAAATAAAATTATGTGTATATATTGAAGCAACATCTCAAGACATCAGTCAGGAAGTTAAAGCTTGGTCGCAAATGGTTCTTCCAAATGGACAATGAGCCCAAGCATACTTCCAAAGTTGTGGAAAAATGGCTTAACCTCATAGTCCGACCAAACCCGTATGCGGTAGCGTAACTACAGCCTCAAGCTCATTAGCATAACGCAACGTTAGCGATTTCTAAAAATCGCAAATGAAATGAAATAAATATGCCTGTTCTCAAGCTTATCCTTTTCTTAACAATCCTGTCGTCTCAGATTTTCAAAATACGCTTTAGAACCAGAGAAAATCACTAATTTGTGTAAGAGTGGTGATAGCTAGCTTAGCATTAGCGTTAGCATTTAGCACGCAACATATTCACAAAAACCAGCCAAGGAATCAAATAAAATAATTTACCTTTGAAGAACTTCAGATGTTTCAATGAGGAGACTCTCAGTTACATAGCAGATGTCCAGTTTTTCCTGAAAGATTCTTGTGTAGGACACATCGTTCCCTTTTGTTACTATGCATATGGCTACCGAAACTAACCGAAAATTCAGTCACCTACATGTCGAACTTTTTTCCGAATTAACTCCATAATATCGACTGAAACATGGAAAACGTTGTTTGAATCAATCCTGAAGGTGGTTTGTCATATTTCTCTCCATTGAAAGCACCGTCCTTGTAGCCTGGTTTGTTCTGAGATTTGAATGGAAAAATACCGGGACCTGACTTTTGCGCACCGATTGCCACGCAGACACCAAGCGGGACACCTGGTAAATGTAGTCCCTTATGGTCAATCTTCCAAATGATATGCCTACAAATACGTCACAATGCTGCAGAGACCTTGGGGAAACAAGATAAAGTGTCCGTTCATTCCTGTCGCATTCACAGCCATATAAGGCGATCGTGGAAAACGTAGCCTCAGAAATCCTGTGCATTTCCTGGTCGGTCATACATCTTGGTTTTGCCCGAAGCATTTGTTCTAAGGGACTCACAGTGAAAATCTTTGCATTTCTGGAAACGTAAGACTGTCTTCTTTCCAAAACTATCAATTCCAAGCATATTCGAGCATCTTTTCGTGACAAAATATTGCGCTTAAAACGGGCACGTCTTTTTATCCAAAAATGAAATACTGCCCCTAGAGTCTTAAGAGGTTAAGGACAACAAAGTCAAGGTATTGGAGTGGCCATCACAAAACCATGACCTCAATCCTATAGACAATTTGTGGGCAGAATTGAAAACGCGTGTGCGAGCAAGGAGGCCTACAAACCTGACTCAGTTACACCAGCTCTGTCAGGAGGAATGGGCCAAAATTCACCCAACTTATTGTGGGATACTTGTGGAAGGCTACCTGAAATGTTTGACCCAAGTGAAACAATTTAAAGGCAATGCTACCAAATACTAATTGAGTGTATGTAAACTTCTGACCCACTAGGAATGTGATGAAAGAAATAAAAGCTTCAACAGTTTAAGTCGGAAGTTTACATACACCTTAGCCAAATACATATTTTTATATATATTTATATACACATGTGACATTATATATATATATATATATAATGTCACATGTGCTCAGTGTGAACCTGCTCAGTGTTAACCTGAACCTATGTGTGTGCGCATTTGATTGATATATATATATATATATTTCAACTGTTCCCGAAAGCGGCAAAGTAAAAAGTAAGCCTGGTTTGCATCTATCAGCCGATTTATAAGAAGAGATGAGGTGGATAAGCTAGCCAGTTTTAGAATTTTGTGTTGTGGAGCGAACAGCTGACTGAAGATGGGACGGCCGACCATTCAGAAAGTTGAG